>NC_068387.1:23790379-23905379 GCF_023724105.1 Carassius gibelio
GCTTTAAACCAATATTTTTCAGATCCAGCTAATGGTCATGCCATCAATGAAAAGACAGGACTTATCTTCCAACAATCTCGACTGCTTCAAATACTCCTCCTAAAACAGTCTGTGGTGTGTCACTTTCTGTGCCATCATCGGTGATCGAATGAATGCCCTGGTTAATACAGTGGAAAATAGGGACATTAGCCCTTTAAGAAGAGCTGCTATCATGCAGTCGTGACCTTCAGAGTTTTACAGCTGGCATCTCAGGGCCTGCTCCATTTCATCTACAAGCTGTATATATAACAACCCATTTGGCGATGTGCATTGAAAGCGGATGGAGCATTGGGCCGGAGCCAGCCAGGCCTGTCAGAAGCGCTTATTTACAGGGGCAAGAGCTCAAGAGCGGAGCTCACACAATGATCAATAATGAAAGGAATTTGTCCTTTCATGTAATGCATGATTATAACCAAAGCCAAGGTGAACAGCTCACTCAAAATAAGAGCCGAGGCACCTTTTCCACGTCAATGCAGGCTTGTTTTATTCACAGGCCCCGCTGTTCAAACCAATTGCGCTCTGACGGGAGAGCGGCAATCAGGGTCAGAGCGCAGGTCAGGGGGAAAGATATAGTGTATCGATTTCTCAGCGGAAGTGGAACAGGGCCTCGGCGGGGTGGAGGAGTCGGCAGCTCGGCCTTCATTTCAATCAAAAACGGAGGGGTCAGGGGTCAAGCCTGTTCCACTCCCCATCATGATGAATTTGGGTGCAGCGAGTTCAAGTGGGTGACCTGCGGCTGCAGAGCTCTGAGTACGGGACGTAAGAACATAGATTACACCAGAGGTAAACATGTCACCCGCTACCATTAAATCAAGGGAAAATAATTGTATAAAACGCAGCTTTCCGCTGTTTCCTTCCAAGAACTAACAGTAAAATTAAACCCTGAGAAATAAAAGTGTCTTGAACACAATGTCACAATGCAGCCATGACAGCTTTAACTAGACAGAAATGCTCTTTTGATTTAATACATTTTCCCTGCAGAATCACACAATCAGCACAATAACAGTGGTAAATAATATGTCACGTTTACAGTATGTGGATCCTGCTTCTACATGTGGTTATTGCAATACATCCTCATGCCCGTCTCCGAGCAAATTTAGCAAAAAAAACGATATTTTGTTCTTTCAAGGGCGTATTGTTTCATGCATCACAAAATTCTGCAAAAAGTGTTAACAGCATGTTAAGAGCAACAAGGTGTCTGTAATCAGACTAAATTGTAATATTCCACAGATTAGGAGTAGACAAAAATTGCTGATGTGCGAACATATACAAAACAATTAATATAAAATCAACACAGAAAATGTTCACATCAAAACCTACTACTCAACTTTATTAACTATCCACCTCAAAATCAAGCGTTATCAAGATTTCATATTTCATTTAATAAAATTACTTAATTTAGTTTTTTGCATTTTATTATTATTTCTAGATCTAGAAATTGTATACACATTTTAATACTTGCCATTGTGTAAAAATAATATCAGCCAATATTAATATATATGAAATATCTGACAAAAACTAAATATGCGGAAAAAAGTGTTACATAAATAAAACTACTGAACTTGATTAACTATTACTCTCAAAATCAATAGTTATTCATATTTCATATTATAATGATTTGATGCCTAAATAAGCATTAAGTCAATATTAATAAAATTATTTATTTTAGGTTATTGTTTTATTTATATTTTTAGACAAACGGTATGAATATTTTAATATTGGCCATAGCGTGAAAATAATAAATAAATAAATAAATAAATAATTATGATGTCATATTGAATGCATTAACATATAAAACATTTTTTTACTTTTTAAAATTGTTTCCATTAAAGGGACAATAAGAAACTTTTTAGGTATTTTATTATCTAAAATCAATATTTTTATTCATAAATATGCCCTCAATGGTGTACAAATACCTATGCCAATGTTTAAACTAATCCTCGTAAATGAAGAATTTATTATCTTTATATACATGGGACGGGTAGGTCGACGGAGGCTTCCATGTAGTTCCGCCATCTTGCAAAACTATAATAGCAGAGAGGGACAAAAAGTACTAAGCCAACGCGTTTCCACAGCGCGTTTTCGGTCAGAGCCAGAAACGCAGGTGCAGAGCAGTGAGAGGCGCTTGAAACTGCACCGGCAAGTTTAAAAGTCTGGATTGCATTCTTATTATGGACTATACATATGCCGCGCCACAGGAGAAGAAAACATCGTCGCCAAAACAGTCAAAAATAGAACGTAAAAGGAAACGTGACCGTAGATTACAGAAAACAAGAGTTAATGTCGGGGAAGCTTTTTCTAGGTGGAAAGAGCTAATGCTTGATAAAGATTTCAAAAGAGACGCTGAAGTGGCCAGTTTTCTTCTCGACAGGTAAGTCAGTGTTACAATCTATATTACAATATTTTTTTTATATCTAACAATGCACATTATTCAGAAAATATAACGAATAAAGAAGACATAACTACTAATTACAATATTTCATGTTTTCCACAGTCAGTAATTCATACTGTAACATTCGTTTGTTTATGGTCATGTTGCAGTTTGTTTGAAATAACACACCTGTTCACCTGAAGGAAAACTCGACGAAGTGCTATTAGAAGACATCCTGTCAAAGCTTTTTGGTACATATCGCCTACCGTAGATGCAACGCGCATTTGAAAAAGCGAGGCGCTGGAGAGCAAAATTAGTTTGAATGCAAAATACAATTTCACCACTAGATGGGAGTAATTCCTACTTAGTGTCCCTTTAAAAAAAAAAACTATTCTATTCTATACTATCAATAGTTATCCATATTTTACACTGAACATTATATGCTGTGATGCCTAAATTCATTAAAGCATTAATTTAATATTTTTAATATTTCCAATAGTGTGAAAATAACATTAGCCAGAATTTTTATATTGGTGTATCCCTAACACAGCGTGCAGTTATTTAATTGGCACATATTAAATAAGTTTACTTATTGTCAGTAAAGAGATTAACATGCAAAGTTAAATGGGTTATTTAAAAAAAAAGTTAAAAGAGGCTCAGGCTTTGCTTAACTATTGTCATTCCTCAGTGAAAAAAACAGTTTAAAGCTAGAACCACAAAGTATAATTTTAAAGCTTTACACGAGTACTCAAACACAGACACAAAAGCTTAGCTAGCACATTGCAACCATGCAGCGTGGTTTAAACTGCAGACACATTTCAGAGCGCGACAGAATGTGAAATTAGACTTCTGTAGCTAGAAGCATCTGTGTTGGCATAGTGTATGATTCAGGTCTGAGACCTTACATGTTGTTGGCTTATTAAGCCTAATCACTGTGACACTGTGCATGTAAACACACTCGCTGCTATTTCACATTGAGAGATTGTCAATAGTCGCATAAATACCTGTAAACCTGGTCGATATCTTCAGCTAATGGCTTCTCACAAGATCTCATCAATGAGGGAGGGTGGTCTTATCATACTGCTATTATTTCTGTTCACGCTAACTATTAAAAGATGCCGTTATTGAGAAAGACATCTGGCCTCAGACGTGTCGAGCTGTTTTACAGTATTAGGGAATGTTTGTGTAAAGTGGACTGAACTCATGATTCAGATGACGAATGCCAGCAGTCTGAGGGTCTCCCGCATCAGCCGCTTGAGAGAGATGTTTGCATTGCCTGCCCGCAATTACCCAGCATGCAATATTCAGTCAGGACACCCACAGACCCAGACAGATTATGAAGCAGTGTGTAGGATCCAGCGTCTCACTGAGTGGGTGAATGAGGTCTGACTTCACATTTTTATTTGTTCTCTGTGCTTTAACCTCATTTAAAGTAAGAGAAGAAGGTCAGGGGCCGTTTTACTCCATATCATCACATGCACCGCCGCTAGTCTATTTCTGTAAGACTGCTGCGTTTTTTAATACCGACTGTACAGAACGATGATTCCTGCTGGTCTATTTCCTTCACAATTCAGCTGGCAAATAAATAAATAGGTCGCAGATTATTGTATTAAAGACAACATGATATCAAAATTAATTTTTCAATTTACTTTAACAAACTCCATTCACACATTATTATGCTTATGTTTTTCAGGGGAAAGTCAAATTTACAAATGAACTTACATGATGTGAGTGATTTTTCCTTCACAAAGAGCTTATTATATTCCTTATACAAATGTTCATGACCTTTTTTGATTGTAGTTAATTTCCATGACTTTAAAAATTTTGACTTTAAACTGATAAAGCGCCGCTCTGTTAACTTCCTGTAAAATATTTCTGATGTTTGGGAAATAAATCACATTTGTGTTGCTTGCTAAACTAAACGGCTTCCTCCATGAGCGCACACACTGGGGGCAGATGTTGCGGATGAGAGATAAATGAGTTTGGTGGTGTGCAAGAGGAGGAGGAGGAGGAGGAATAGATTGGGAAAAAGGGGGAGGAAAGAGAGACAGCAAACAAGTGCGCTCGGCAAGGACGGGTCGGCAGTGGCCCGACATCAAGCTAGAGAACAGCCTTCCAGTAACAACTGAGAGAACAAGAAGCGGCCCAGCTAAGCGGTACCAGCATCACCTACTTGAAAAGAAGAGAACCTCATTCAATACTGGCCCTGTTCTCACAACACACCATAAACAGTGACTTAGAGAGAGGCACACAGGCTGGGAACCACCGCACAGAAGGTTTACTTCAGGAAAAGACTAATTAAAGACTTCAAGACTATTTCCTTAAGTACAATTGATCCTTGCAGCAAAAAGAGTCCTAATTTAGATTTACGTGAGAATTTTCCACCCAGTTTCTAACTTGCTGAATTACCACTGTAAGATTGTAATGTATATGTAAATAACTTCTATTATAATGGGTATAACTGGCAAATTATACTGTAATAATATACAAACTTCACAATCATCAGGAAGGAGGAGGCGGGAACCGGCGGACAATCAAACAACTCTAATAATAAAATAAACAAAAAACAGCGCGACAGCCCCTCGCGGACAACTGTCGCGCACCTCTTTTGTATCCTTCCAATCTCCTCCGTGGGACTCGAGACCGGTGAGTGTCCCAGGTGTCGCTCATTTACATCACACGTCCCAGCCAGGATTTTAATAATGCCTAAAACATCCAGAGCAGTTTGACCAATAACATGCAGGTATTGTACATAATCGACCAATCGTGGGGCTGCGTGTGAGAAGGTGAGATCTAGAGGGAACGATCAAAGCGATGCAAATATGCGCACGTGTTTGTTCATTCGATTGACTTGAAGCGTCCCTGTGCACAAATCCCCCCCCCCCCCCCCCAAAAAAAAACAAAGTGCACCTCAATGCTTCAAGTCAAATGAACGAACAAACACGTGAAAGCAATTCAAAGAGTAAGGAGCCGTCTGCTCTGCTCTTTATAGCTCTCATGAATGTTACACAACAATCAACCTGCGCAATGCAAATAGCCAAAACCTGGATATTTTAGGCAATATTAAAATCCTGGCTGGGACGTGTACCGTATGAACGGCGCATATGGGCACCCTAACTTATACATCAATATATGCAAGTATAAAGCACACAAGATGTGAATGTTACAATGACTTACACAACAGTTCATTTTGCTAATTATCATTGAATATAGGGGGTTCGTGTATAAATATAAATACATCCAAAACTACATACTATATAAATGTTGATAATGTACAATATTATTTATTTTATTTTCTAAATGATATTAATATAATTATATATAATTTATGAATAACAATACAATTAATATAATTCTATAATATAGTATCATCTCTCCTCTGATGCACAGGAAGCTTCTCTCTCTAAAGTCTCACTGGGTGGAATAAGTGATGCTTCGGACTGTCAGCCAATCAGCTGACGGCCTCACACAAGTGTTTTCCTGTTGCTAGTCTCAGCAGCTGAGGGCTTTTGAACACTCTTCACCATGAAGAATCCCACAAAGTAGAATCTGATAAAAACCTGACAGCTGACTGAAAGCTATATGCAAAGGGCCACATTAGCTTTACGAAGCCTACAGTAGAGATGAAAAACTCTAACCTACTACACCACCTTTTTTATTTCTTTCCTCAGCTCTGAGACTGGAGTGCAGATCTACTCTACTAAATTCCCAAATCTGCCCGGCAGATTCACTTTACTCAAAGGCAATCATGGGGTCGGCCTCTTTGAGTGAGCAAACCGCTCGCAGGTGCTTTGCAGTCTGTCAGGGAAGCTCCACCACAGGACCCCGGTGAGAGCCCAGCCCTGGGGCCTCAGTTTCAGCATTAGCAGGGGCCGGCGCAAGTCGTACGGATTCGAGGGGGAGGGGGAATGGGGTTTGGGAGCCAGACGGAAAGGTCGGACATGCTCCATCTCACTGCCACTCAAACAGGCCGGACATCTGCGCAAGCTGGCCTGTACTTCAGGGAGTAGCACGGCTCTTCTGGTAGCAAGTCTACTGCTGATTGTGGGGCGGGTGTGTGTACATGTACAAGTGTGTGTGAATGTCTGAGGACCTCTCTGTGGAAATTAAATCTG
This sequence comes from Carassius gibelio, assembly GCF_023724105.1. Taxonomy (NCBI): domain Eukaryota; kingdom Metazoa; phylum Chordata; class Actinopteri; order Cypriniformes; family Cyprinidae; genus Carassius; species Carassius gibelio. The sequence goes on from NC_068387.1 coordinate 23,796,905, forward strand.
TTACAGCTTAAAGACAACATGACACAGCATTTGAAATGCATTTAACTTTCATAACGGGAAGCATTTCTGAGAAAAGTGAAGCAAAAAATGTCAGCATTTAATTGAATGAAAAACACAGTTTTAAAATGAAATTTGCCAAAAGGGTGTTTTCACAGTTATTACATAGAAGAACCATTTTGGTATAGGGGTGTGTAATATATATATAAAATCTACGATAATATCATAATTATTGTTTTAATTATATGCAAGCTGACATGTAAGAGAATATATGAGAAAAAAAAAAAAGAAGAAAAAAAACACGTCTTGAGTGTCCAAAAGCATTCACTGCATGATGAAGGCTATTAAAATATGCCCCTATAGTTCAAGATATTAAAGCAAAAAATATGGGTTTTTGTTTGCTATATTTATTTCAACAGTTTTCCCCAATATCGGCACATGCACACGATCACAAATATTGCCCTGATTTTATACAAAAATTCAACAAACATGATAATATTGAGTGAGTTACATTTGACACAATATTGTCAGGTTTTTTTTTTTCTGTTTCTCAATGAAAATAGTTCATTTTGAATTTTGAAAAAACAGTTTTTGGTTTTTCCATGTTTCACTGGTCAGTTCTTATAAATAACATTATTATCTTAGTGTAAAGAACCATTCAATAATAATAATAATAGTAATAAAAACACTTTCCCACTATAAAAAAAACTTTCGGGCTATGCAACGTTTCCATGGATGCCAAAGGTTCTTCATGGAATTATCAATGTCATTAAAGATCCTTTATTTGATGTAAAACACAACACAGAGCATTGAGGCTTTGACTTTTGCACATGCATGCAACACTCACTTTTCAAAATAAAGCTTAATATTACGTTTCACGCCTCAGCATTTTTGGTTATGTCAGCAGAAAATAAAAGCTGTTTCAGAGGAGCGGTAATTACTTTTTTGATTAAAGATTATGAAAACAAACAATAATGCATCAATTTAATGTTTTCTTTAAAAACAACAAAAAATTTTACCAGTGACCAAGAGACCACTCCAAAACGCTGCAGTTAATTTAAAAAGCTGCCATTTGATGCACTGCCAGCAAGCGTTTCTTCAGCAAACACGCGCCGCAGAAGCACAAAAGACTTTTAAGAAAACGTTCATTTTGCTCTTTCCTTTGTTATTCATCTCTTTTTAACATTTTATTCAACTCCCCAGAAACAAACTCAGTGCGTTCTCATGGAGCACTTCAGTAAAGCGGCACGCGAGCGCTCCCGTGCCTCCATGAATACATTAAAGCAGGTGATTGTCAGGCGGTGCTGCTGGATTCCTCCCTGTGGTCCCGCACGGCTCCGAGAGAAGAGAAGGAAAGCTCACACTATTGTTAACCTGTTATCAGGCAGTTGCTAACACTCTAAATTGTTTCCCCCTCAGCAGAGGTTTGGCAAGAACGCCTTGCTCTTCCCCTCCATCACTCCCTCCATCTGTCTGCTCGCCGATTTCCCTCCGAGTTAAACAGGTTGCGGGAACACATCCCTGAATGGTGCCTTATATAATTAATCAAACTCTCCAAGAGGATATTGATGCGATTCACATCTAAAATTCTCCAGGCAGAGTTACGCCTGAAAGCAGGAACACGACAGAGAGAGAGAGAGAGATGAGAGATGAGAGATGAGAGATGGTGCAGGAGCAGCAGCGTTTCCAGAAATCTGACATCATGTCTAAACTGGACGGGTACAGTGAGACCAGGCTTCTCAAACATTCTCATTCAGAACCATTTCTTTTTTTTTTTTTAATACAGCAACTGGAAATTTTTCATGACACTTCATAGTTCCTGCCTGTTCTTGAATTACATTCAAATATAACACCACAAAAAAAAATTATTTATTTACTTGTCTTTTTTTCTTTTACAATAATATATTTTATTGATACAGAAATTATTTTCTATTACTTTGTAGTTATAAATATTTGATTTATTTGTTCGTTTCATTCTATCCATATAAATATGTTCTGTTGAGATGCCTTCATATGACTTATTACTTCATGATACTCATGATTCTTCTTCATAGGTTCTTTTTAAGTTATTCATTCAAAAAGACTCAAAAATCAGTTCAAACTCATGAGTTATCAGTCTGAATCAGTTAAACGACTCACTGACTGAATCAGCTGGAGTGGTTTTGATTTACTGACTGACTGAACTGAAAGACTCATTATTATAATGGATTCATTAAGGCACCAGAATCATTACATTGAGTCAGAATGTAATAGTCAGAAAGTTAAAGTTAAATTACATAGTATTACCATCCCTAGACAAGACAAAATGTGATTATTTTTTTTAATAATAGTCAAAGGAGCCTGGTCTCTGGTTATGTCTGCCTACTAAATATATTTAGTTATATCTAGCACTGGGCCAGTAAATTAACTGATATTTGGCCATTTATTAAGTCATTTGGAAAATTAACAGAAGTTACAAAATGTATCTGCCAATAGATAAGTGACATTCATCCAAGGTGACCCATACTTAGAATTTGTGCTCTGCATTTTACCCATCCGAAGTGCACACACACACACACTGTGAACACACACCCGGAGCAGTGGGCAGCCATTTATGCTGCGGCCTTGCGCCCGGGGAGCAGTTGGGGGTTCGATGCCTTGCTCAAGGGCACCTAAGTCGTGGTATTGAAGGTTGAGAGAGAAATGTACATGCACTCCCCCCACCCACAATTCCTGCCGGCCCGGGACTCGAACTCACAACCCTTCGATTGCAAGTCTGAATCTCTAACCATTAGGCCACGACTTCCCCAATAGGGCACAATTAGTAAATATTGCATAAAAATGTTGACTTAATATCAGTAGATACATGCAAATCTGCTACAATTTAAATAAAGCACCATTGTTTTTTTTTCATTTCATTGGTTTTTATATTGAAACCCCTCAGGTTGACTACCAGTAACTCTTCTAACACAACCTAGTAACCCAGTTAGTGACCAGTCTGTGTTGATGTGCAGCTGGTCACAGGCCTGTAGACACCATGTGAGCCGTCTCACATCACAGTGTTCCCCATACTCTGACTGGCACGTTCACCACTGGTTTCCTGCTCACAAACTATAAACTTCCTGTTCACAGAATATTTGGTGCCTGTATTTTTTCCATTATTTTCCCTCACTCGGTCTCTCTCTAGTTCTGCCAGTTGGTTCTGTTTTGACAAAGCACGACTAATGAAACTGTAAGCATCCCTCTGGTACTTCTCCCCCTTTCTGGGATAGCAAATTAATTTTTCCTCTGTACTGATTAAAAATGTACCTAACCACATAGAGCGGAGGAGCAACAGCGGAATATGTAAATCTCTTCAAATTCCTCCACTTATCTCCGTATCAAATGTTCTGGAGATGTACATATCACACATAAAGCTGGCGTGCTGAGATGAGAAATTTTATAGTCGCAAATACCAGCATCTTTTAGACTCCTGTGTATATCAAAGAGCAACATTTATATCTGACAGAGCGCAGGATGGCCTTGTACTGCCAAATCAGATGAAAAAATAAAAAATAAAAATCAGGAGTTTATCCCATGCACACACACACGTCCAGGACAGAGAGGAGGCTCTTGTTGTTTGGCAGCACTGACATTTGTAGAATGAAGCACAGAGGACGTGTTTCTTTAGCATGTGTGCTGTCGCTACCGTTATAAAGTCAGACTTATACTGCAACAAAACACAACCGCTTGAGAAACCGCGTTTAAAGGAACAACAAACGCTTTTAAAATACAACTTTACCCTCTGAAGATGTGCTTGGCATTCCACAATTCAGGAACGATCTGGGTTTAGTGTGATTTTAGCTCATTTGACAGCATGTGATGCATACAAATTACAACGGAATAGGTTTCATTTTAAAAAAGGTTATGAGTATGATGAAAAAACGTTGCCAGTCTCCTGAGAGGTTACAGGACTAAAGTTGAGTTTTGTTAAAGCATGTATTATTTGTGTTACAAGATTGACTAAACTGGCATTTTTGTGGAGGGATAATTAACTTGAATCTGGCAAAATAGCAGCTTGAACATAAACAGATGTTTTTTTAACTACTTTTGTGGCATCTTTGTCATCATAACAAGAGTGTTGTAAGTTATCCTGTAACAGAGTATGTGAGTGGAGTGGAACGGCAACAATTTCCCCTCCGCACTCCAAGCATTCAGTCATCACTCCGCTCTGAGTTCTGTTTTTAAGCTGATAAATCTCAGGACAATGCTGACAATTTCTGCACTCTTGAATGTTTCTGTGTGTGTGAGATCTGTATGCTTTGAGCAAGCTTGTCATGTGCAGTAATGTAACAGTACATTAGTTCAGAGCGGCAATTAACTAACTGTACAATAAACTGTTTAAAAGATGAATTTAAAATGTATTGAACCAAGAATATTCCGGTAGAGAAGATACCCAACAAATAGCATTCATAGTGCATTGAAAATGACGTGAACTATTTGTATTACAAACAGATAAAATACTCATTCAAATGTGATTGGACTGTGAAAAGTGTGCGGAGATATTACTGATTAATATTATTTTTAACTGCCAATGAGGTATTGATTATATAATTTATAAAAAATAAAATAAAATAAAAACAGTAAACCGGTCTATTTTAATTTAATGACTTTAAAATGCTCTGCAAAAGAATAAAGATTTCTTCTCACAAACCATTTTTTGGTTTAGTTTTTTTTAACAAGAAATCTCATAAAATTCCACCACAAATCTTTAAGCATTAATGATCATCCGAACCGTAATACTAGTCTCACTTTTTCTTTTTACAGGATTGTAAAAATGAGCCTTTGTATATAAAAGTTCTAATAAAAAAAAACCTACATTTTACTTGAAATGAAAAACTTGTGACACTTACACCAGCATGCGTTGCAATTACAAGAACAATGCAAGTGCAAAACCTTTATAATGGTTTCAAAAATTATTCAGACAGCTTTTCTGCACAGCTTAAAGATCTTATTAAAGTACTTATGAAATTAAATTATGAAACAATGCTTTTTATAGAGGCGAGAAAAAACACACGACTTCAATCACCTTCCTTTATAAATCTTGTGGCACTGCGCTAATTAATTCTATTGAAATGAGTCTAATTAAATTGGCCTAATAAGAGGCAGCTGACTGCCATCTCTGAGCACAGACACAAAGCTTGTAATAGTCAGGTTATCTCCACCGTCCACAGCCGCTCCGACAACGCTAAGCCTTGTAAATACAGGCCCCTCTTACACGGGCACCAATATCTCCGGTGCTAGGGGAGACGAGAAAATTCCCACAGCCTCTGTGTGTGTGCGCGTAACAAGACAAGCTTTTTTTCAGGTGTACGAGAAGACGAGGAGATTTTCTTTCTCTGAGAACATATTGTTCAGTTTGTTTAATTGATGGGGAAAAATACATTTCAAGTCTCTCTTTTAGCACCTTGGTTTTCAAAGAGGGGCCCAATTAAGGGTCCTCAGACAAAAGGAGGTTTGGAGTGGAAGAGCCCTTCTTTCCTCCACGAACACTTTCCCATGACAGAGCGGGAATGCCTTCGCTCTGGAGTTACAGAGAAGCAGTGTGCAGGATGCTGTTAGAACGGAGAGGGAGAGCAACAAAGTCCTTTGTTCTACTATAGCAGGATCCTGCTCTGCCGTCGCAGTTTAAACGCTCATCTTTCACAGCTTCCTCAGTACTGAGAGCAACGTCTAATGCAGATGCCTAAAAATTCAAATGAAGCTGTGTGTGATTGAAAACTAAACTAAATCGGATTCGTCCTGGGACAAAAATCTAGAAGAGTAACTTAAAATAGTTGTCATTCATTCACACGTGTTTAAAGACAATATTTATGTTTCCATCACCCTGTTTTTATGCACATTTTGAAGTATCGCATAAGAAACGAATGATGAAAATGGCATATTACGAGTATAAAATTCCCTTAATTCGCAAAAAAAAATGTTGCGCTCGCTTTGAGGTGGTTTTTCACTTGTGTGAAAAAGGTTTAATGCAAATAAAAGATGGAAACGCATTTGCCTAGTAAATTCCTCCATCATCAAAAAAGTCATGTGACTGCGCTATGGGACGCCAAAACCTAACCAGTGGACCAATCTCATCCCTCAGCATCTGAAATGTTATGGTCATTTTGAAATGACCAAGCAAAGTCTGTCATCAACGTATTTCTGTATAATTGCCTCCCAGAACTGTTACACAATTGCATTCCCAAACAGCAGCATTCACCTCCGAAAGCAATGACCGCATTTATTTAGTTTTGTCTGCTCACTGTGAGGTGCAAGTAATTTATTATATAGGCCTATGAAAATTGTTATATTCAGGGGTTTCTCCTACATTTCATAGTAAAATATAGCCTAGCACCAGTTCTACCAGGAAGTGATGATTTTGTTCTCTTTGAATCATTAGACTGAAACGGGGCTTATTCACAAATGCTTTATGCGATATTTCAATTTTGTGCATAAGTTAAATTCGCAAAGGAAACCCAGCTAATGATAGTCTGGCTAAAGTGTCTGTTAAAATATACTACATGCAGCACAACTTTAATCTGAATCTTGAATTAAACCCTTTTCAAACTTCCAAATGCTGAAAGTCCATGTTTTTCTTAAACATTATTATGCTAATTGTGAGTACAAAACTGATAACGAAAGAGAAACCATGAACTTGCTGACCTGACTTTATTTGTTGACAGACTTCTTAAAAGACAAAAATCTCAAGACAAAGTTTTATACAAATGACAATTAAAATCTAAGAAACAAGAACTTCTTTTTAGTCTCTGTCAAAGGGTGAAAAAAGGATTATTTAGAGCGTCACATCATTTTATTTGCATTGTTATGCAGATAGTTAAAATACATAGTATATCCATTCATTGAACAAATACTGCTTACAGGTTTTTCTATGTTGAAAGCTGACAGCTAGGCCAAATATTTAGCTAACATCATTTCGCCAATAAAACTTGGGAAACTAAACTGCATGCTAATCTGACATCTGATGAGATCAGACATTTAGGTTCCAAATCGGAGAAAATAGCATTAGCAAACACATTAAATGACACCGAAAATCTTTCAGGCCTGTCAAAAGTCTACAAACTCGATGTGTTGGCACATTTCAAATGCCACATGTTCCTGATTCTTGCAAATATTTAGCTAGTCTCGTAAATCACTCAATTTCCAAAATGTATATGCGATTGTTTGATAGTAACGTAAATCAGAATAAACAAGCTCACTGTTTAAAAACGTTTTGACACCTGGTTAAAGCGCCCATCACTGATCAACACACACACACACGTCGTCCAGTCTACATCCATCATGCCGCAGAGCTTTGAAATGTGATTTACTGGATGTAGGATTAACTCCAGCAAAGCAAATATTTGAATGAAACAAATGGCTTAGACCACTAAAAGACATGTGCTTTGAATCATGCTTGAATTATGATAAATTAGATTTCAGCTCCGATCAAATCCTACGAGGGAAAGCTTGAGCAATGTGACTCGGGAGGAAAATCACATTTGAAAACGTGTCAGCCATCGTGTGCGGTTTTCCTGCTGAACGCGCACTAGGTCACTTTAACTAAGTGGATCCTGTATGACCACAGGAGGGACACGGTTAAACCTGCTACATTACTTATAACATTTTCCTACAAACAAACACTGTTGCCTTGTGTGCTTACAGTACAAGATGTCAACCAGCTGAGTGACCACAACCAAAGATGGTTGAAAAAATGTTTGTGCTTGGAAAGAAAATCTCATAACACTGTTCCAGTGTATTTCAGGTTTGTAATACAGTCTATAAATACCTTCCTTTGCCCTGCGTTCCAGAACAGACTGGAGAAGAGGAGAGGAGAGAGAGGGAGTCCTAAACAGAGCTATTGAATTCCTTTAGTCTGAATGAATTGTCAGCCAGCAACTTTAAGACATTACTACAAGCTCAAGTAGTCTAGAAGTATTTAAACTAAAATAAACTCACTAATGGAAGCTAAATGGAAATAATTGTGCTTAGAGGGGAAATCAAATTCTGAGGGGAAAAAAAGTTAAATCACAGTAACATATGGAAAGCATTTCAATATGAGGAGACAAAAGCTGAAAAATACATTGGCATTAAATATAAACCACAAAAATAGAAGTGGGCTAGTTTGAAAAACAAAAAAGGGTAACTTTTTCAAACTCTGGCAACAAGCTACATCCTCCCAAGAGGGTTGAAACGTTTCACGAGATATGAGAGAAGCGTTTGTGTCAAAATAAGACCTGGAAATGTGTGCTGCCTACTTGGTGGAGAATGCGGGCAGAAATCAGCCCCTTTTGTCTCTGAATTATCTGAAAAGAGACCAGCTAACTCGAGGCCTCCGAAAACCCACTTTTCCAAACCCCACCCCTCTGAAAATCAGCTCTTTCTGCCAGAACTGATGACCCATTAAGTAGATTGTGTACATATGCAAAAAAGAGGCAGGCAGGTGTCCGGAGAAACACTGGAGCTATGTTACATTGAGATCAGCATGATGGTGGAGGAGGAACGGATATCGGGAAGGAGGGGGAGGGTCGGTCAGAGCGATGTCCTTTAGCCGGCACACTAATGCAGTTCCCCCTGAAACATCCGCCTGATGGACGAGTCTCCTCTCTCCTGCTTTCTAATCAATTTATTTAGAGGCTAAGATAAATATCCTGTGCTGAGGTTGGGGATAAGAGAGCCCTTGTTTGTGCTGTCTGTAAATGCACCATTACGGCGAGAAATGCAGGGAGGGGGCTGTTACCGTAGAGCGGCACGTTTGTTTCTCCGTCCATCCGAGCGGTCGGGAGTTAAGTCCCAGCTTATGTTTATTTATTCAGCTGTTGTCAATACTTTACACAGTCACTCAGGAAGGAACACACCAGCCCGCGCTTGGCAGAGACGCACAGAGAGGAAATCTGCTTGTCATTGCTGTCGTTTCATGTCCCTAACAAATGCATCACCACACAAGTCAACCACAGGGGAGGACACACGTTACTCTCTCAGACACACATTACGGACAGACTGAGAGAGTTCTGCTGCTTTGCTCATGATGAGTCTATAACTGTGTCTCCTAACCTTTTTTATCATATGTGCCCCTGCAGCCCAATAAGAAAGGCTCTAGCCCCTCTTCATCAACACCAAAACTCAAATGTGCTCTTCACATTATACTAGATTTCATGTAGAAGAACTGAATAAATTGCTATAAGTTTTATTTTAAAGGGGTGCTATAATGCTTTTTTCTTTTTCAACTTTAGTTAGCCTGTAATGTTGCTGTTTGAGAATAAAAAAGATCTGCAAAGTTACAAAGCTCAACGTCCAATTAAAAAGGAATTTTTTTATTTAACAGAAATCACTTTTCAAAAACTACAACGAACCACTCGTTTGGACTACAATGCATATTTCCCGGGATTTGTGATATCACAAAGATCAACGAATGGAATGAGACCTGGTTGAGCTGCACTAGAGACGACAACGAGTGATATCACCATATCAGAGACAGGCTATATAGCTTTCACAAGACAGATGAGCTTAGAGTGGTTACAATCATCTGGGTTTAAATCGCGCTCAAATTGATTTGATTTTGAGATCTAAGAGAATAAATAGTGTCCAAAAATAATGTACAATATAGGAAGTCGTGGCCGAATGGTTAGAGGGTTGGACTCCCAATCGAAGGGTTGTGAGTTCGAGTCCCGGGCCGGCAGGAATTGTGGGTGGGGGTAGTGCATGTACAGTTCTCTCTCCACCTTCAATACCACGACTTAGGTGCCCTTGAGCAAGGCATCGAACCCCCAACTGCTCCCCGGCGCCGCAGCATGAATGGCTGCCCACTGCTCCGGGTGTGTGTTCGCAGTGTGTGTGTGTGTGTTCACTGCTCGGGGTGTGTGCCCTTCGGATGGGTTAAATGCAGAGCACAAATTCTGAGTATGGGTCACCATACTTGGCTGAATGCCATGTCACTTTCACTTTTTACATTTAAATTTACTCTAATTCTATTTTAATAGTAAAATAAATAAATATTTTAAAATAAATTTATTTTAGAATCAATTGATTATATAATAAATATATTGTATGTAAATTTTATATTACAAAAACTTCTCAACTTGTAACTTTTTTACAGGTCTAATATATGTTAAGCTTACAGTATATGCTACTTGCTATACTTTCTAAAGCTTCTTTGATTTTAAAAAGCAAAATCTAAATCTAAAATTTTATTGCATATAGAAACCTGTAAACACTTGTTAAGGACAAAACTGCCACTTGTTAAATGCATAATCTGATAGCTCATATGAATGCACTACAGTATGCTGATAAACCATCTTAGATTAATCTAGTTAAACCTGGTTATAAAATACAAATGACAACATACTGGATGATCCAAACTGGGCACTAAAAAGTAACTGCTTCTCAGTTAGCATACTTCTACTATTATGTCAGATTTTACACTTCATTGATTCATAGTTAAGAGCAACAGAATAATAATAATAAAAAAGTGACACCACTGGTGGTCCACCAACCTGACCAAGCTGGTGTTCACTGGGTTTAACTGGTCACACAGCTGATGTGCTATCCTGACCCAGATGATAATTGCTCTAAAATTTTCTAAGACAGAGGTTCCATTTCCAGTCCTCACGCATTTTTTGTATGTTTCTCTTATTGCTTCATACGTTTGTTCTATTCGAACGTAAGTGTCCTGTGAAGTGGACATCACAGGATATTCCACCATGATTCCAGTTCGAAGTGAATGTATATGTTCCATTCAAAGTGCATTGAAGTGTGCGAGATGTGAATTTAAATTGTATTTATTTACCGAGGTATATGATGTCACACTTGTCCATGTGTGAAGACATCGCGCAGTGCAAATCCGTGAATGAATGTTCCAAAGTGTTCCAACAGATTTCCCTTGCTCAGAGAGTAAGGAGCAAATGAACACTGTGGAGGGACCATGACAGGGCTGGTTTAAAGTATATATACATTTGTGTAACTGTCAATATTATCAAATGCTTAGCAATATTAGAAAAAAAATTTGGGCTGTATTAACCCCACACACAAAATACTACTGATACCATGTGGACTGGGATGCTGCAATGGCCCTAATTCTAATTCTAGAAAATATAAATGCTACCACTGACGGAGTGCTTTAATAGTGGATGAAAACAATGTCACCATCTTCCTCCTCCAGTTCTGAGGTGAGTCATTTGCCGTGCGGTTGAGATTCTCCCCAGCTGGGAACTGGAGAGTCTTCAACTGTCGGTTTGATTGCACTAGCCTCAGGCATTAGGTTCAATCCAGCATGTCGCACCTCAGTAGTCTCACACAGACAGCTGAAATCTGGCTCAATTTACCTCAGGGATTTGTTAACTTTCACATACATTTAGCTGTGCAGTTGGCCAGCTCAAATTGATAAACCTGCTGCTCTTACTGTGCTGATTTCTGAGATGCCAGGAACCTTCACCAAACCTAGAGTAGCAGCTGACACACACTTGTGCTGCTCTCTTGTAGTGAATTACAGAGAGGTTTCCTTTATCATGAAACCTTTTTCATGATCTTGCAGAAAGTGAAATAATAACAGAGCTTAGTTTCCCCTTCAGACGATACACCTGCAAACCGTTAACAGACCATTGGATGCATACAGCTGTCTTGAAAAACAGCAAGCTCCAACCTGATTGGCTGTTTTTGCACAGGTTATATACAATAAGTAATTATTTATCAGAAACCCAGCTAAAATGTCTAAAGTACATGCCAATGAATATTAATATGTGAAAATGTCTGTTAAGACCGTTAGCAGTATGTCAAAAATGTACAATATAGTTATATTTATTCTAAATCTATCTCTATATATACATATACTGTACATATACATATACATATATATTAGGTATAAATATATATAGATAAAGGTAGTTTTGAAATGCTAGTTGTTTGATTATTGATGATTTATTTATTTTAAAAATTTGAGTTTTGTAGTAGGTGAGAAAAGATAGGATTATTAAAGTCATCTGGCTTCAGTGGACTTAGATAACATTATATAAAATAAAAAAACTGCATTCATTCCCACATTCAATATGCATTCATGTGGGAATCTTCAACAAACCTACAGTTACAAAACTAAACCACTCCCAGAATGATCAAAGTCGTCTACACTGAAAACACCCATCTGCCACAGTTTGCAGAGCAGAATACAGTTATCTGCTTGGTTTAAGAGTTAAAGTCACATCACTGATTCAGTATAGCAGAATCAATTCCCTCTGACATATTTTTTTGCGTCACACTGTATGTACAGTCATACCACCCAAGCATACTGCGGCTAGACATGGTCAGACGGTTGCTTCCTGTCTAAGTGGCGGTTCTTGGCCAGAATTACCTGCAATGAGCACCAGCTACTGCCAGCTTCACCAGCACAATGTCATTCCTTACTATGCAACATGTATTCTTGAAAAAAAATAAAAAAAGTGAGGGGGAAAAAAAATAAGAAAAACATACAGAATAAACTCTAAAGCCCAAGAGAAGTGCTGAAAAAAAAGTTATTTAAATGTAAATAAACAGAAATTTTATCTGTTCTATTCCTCGTAAAGTTTGCTGCTTTATCTTCTAACTCCTCTGGCTTTTCTCTCTAGTCACTCGGTCTATTACAGAACCTCCAGTGCAGGTCACACCGAACAGAACGCCAGCCGCATCCTGCACTTGCCTGCTTGAATTAATGTTGCTGGGAAGCAGGCGTTGCTATCGGCTTAAGACCATTACCACATGTCATTTGTCATTTTCTATGATACCACAAAACGCTAACATTTAATTTTCCACTGCACTTTATCAGTGGCCGAGTTCTCTCTCTCTATGCTCCATTGTCTTTGACCTATATACATACAGCAGGCCAGATGGATGAGAGAAGAGCATCCATTGTTCGGCCTCTGTCTCTGACAGGCATCAGACATGCTGACAGCTTCCCCTCTGCTCCAGATCTCATGGGTCTGTGGACAGCCGGAAGAAACTGCGCAAGATCCTCCAGAAGAAGGAGAGAAAGAAACGAGGTGGATACAACATACTATGTGTGTACATTCTGTGTATTAGGATGCATCATTATCAGTGTCAATAAACACTGAAGCTCTTTCAGACCAGTATCGGTATCATATCTAGGCCGATATTGGAAGCTGATAATTTTAGGACTTATTTTTTCTTGTTAATAGCCTAGAGTATACTGTACTTACATGGAAAAAAAATCTAACAAAAGTAATTTTTTCTTTTATAATGGTTTGACCAAACTCTTAAAGCTATTTTAGCTATGTAGCTATAGGAGTTATTTTATATAGTGTCAATGCTATGTAAAGTATAATGTTATTATCCTTTTTATAGTATATTAAGCAATACACCAAAAATTAATTTAGGTCGACAGATGCATTTATTATAACAACTGCTAAGTATTATTGACAGCCAAAATGAAAGAAATCACCAAAAATGTATTTTGCACCAAAAATTAATTTTGAATGATAGACAATAATTTTTATAATAATGGCTGATTATTGATAGCCAAAATGAAGACAATGGCCAATATTACAAAATCTACTTAAAAATATCATTCACACCGAGTTAAATCACATACCTACAGCTTTGTGAAAACATCTTTTTTTATTATTTTCTAATTCAATTCAAAATTTTATATAAAAAAAAAAAAAGAGTATTTATAATAAATGTCATCTGATCATTAAGGGTTTTGTTTTTTAAAAAAGATTTAAAAAAAAACAATATAGATGATATATAGATGATAGATAAATATTTTCTTCTTGTTGCATTTTCTACTAAAATCATGTCTGAATTCGTGAATGTTAAAAGAGAAAATGTAAATGTGTTTTTTCATTGGCTGTCCTTGTTCAATCTAATGCAGCATGAAAGAAAAGCAGAGAAAAGCAAAAGACACAAAGCACATTACTTAGATAAAACACGGGCCGGGGCAACATGAAAGACCTGGAGACACCATATTTCAATGAGACGTCCATCCTAAGCTAAAATAATAAATACAAATGGACTGGCTGCGGGAAGATGAGAGGTCAGACAGACTCAGAGTGGTTTGGAGAAAAAGGAGGTCTTTAGAGGAAGACAGACGAAATGAAGCAGTGAGCATGAAGTAGATGACAGACGGAAAAGGCAGTCCAGAGACACGGTGAGCCAAGATGAGACTCAGCAGGTGAAAACAGCGATCGATCGTGTGACATCACCGATGAACTGCTTTGATTGGATCAATTCATTCTGTTGCTGATGTGCAGAGCAGATTACAGTGGTGAGACGGAGACGATATCGCTTGTGTTCCAAGTGGGGAACGAGAGCTGATGACAATGAGACTGCAGTTATGCTAAAGGTTAGGTGGAAGTGACGTCATCAGTTGAAATCACTCGTGGGTTTACACATGCTGTTAGAGACCACGCCTGTTTTATCATATCTGTTTTATGCTGTTAGAGACCAGAACGCCTGTTTTATCATGAGATTCTTTGATCAAAAGTTTACATACATCCCATGATTTCACTGAAAGTTGCTGTCATTTGACAGATTTCCATCGGGAACTTTGCTCTCTTCTCTTCTTTTGGTAGTGTGGTTAAAAATCAGCTTCAGATAACAATAATTAGACTCCACAAAGGCCTAAAACCCCTTTGGCATCACTTTTCAGTCAGTGCAAGCATCATTAACATGAGCAGTGAGCAGCAAACCCTCAGAGAACTGCTCCAAACCTCCAGGCCTTTGGTCCAGAAAAACTTATTCTGTGAATGTTCATTAATGTCAAGATCACTTCAAGTCATTGTAGATTCATAACCTCAATATTAAAAGTAGTGTGGAATGATTAGAGGCAAGTTGACCAATAACTTTATATATTATAACTGACAACTGATATCCACGATGAAAAAAATATTACAAATATTATTGTATTATAAAGCCATACCATTTCATCTGACTGTTTTAAACAAAACAAAGCAGTGTCTCTGGGTGAATTCACATACTTAAAGTGAAATAATACATCAGAACACTTTAAAATAGAGCACAAGATTGTACAGTTTAGTAACTTTCGAAACCTGCCACGGAGAAAGCATCGATAGAATCAGTGAAAAATATGTTCTGGTGTACCAATATTATACCAATATCATACACACAAAAGAAAATGGTGCAGAAACAATTTTCATTCAGGAATTGCTTGTAAATGTCATAATTCGTTACCAAAAAAAAAAGGCAAAAACAAACGTAATTAAATATGATATATTATTAAGTAAAAAAAAAAGAGTGAAATATTATTTTCCTATAATAAATTTTGCAGTACCATAAATGTAAACGTAAAAGTTAAAAAAGGGGTTAAATTAATCATTAAATAAAAATGAAGCAGACAATCATATTGGTATTATAGCAGTTCTACTGATAGAATTATTGAAATTATATCATTTTAGTGATTTTGATAAATACTGTGCAAAAAAAAAAAAAAAAAAGTGAATATTTTATTTGCTAAAAAATATATATATTTTTTTTTTCAGTCATGCCAGCCATCACTCACACTCTCAATACTGATATCACCAATATCCAATCAAAAAAAGAATTATAAACTAAAATAGAAAAACATGGTGACCTGTTTATTTTTCTTTCATTTTAACTATAATAAACAACATTATTTTTGTTCATACTATACATACTGCATACATAAATATATAAATAATTTATAATTCAGCGCCATTCTAGCTATATTCATGTTGGAAAAAACAAGTGAAAATAGAAGTAATAATTAAATGATAACTAATCTATATATAAACAATACATTTAAAAGGTTTATATATACACATTAATACAAAAAACATGACTTTTCAGATCTGAAAAGATAAAGCCAGACCAGGCTGGGGTGGAACTTGAGCAATGTTTTCCTCAAACACTTAAGCTGAATGTAAAGCTTTCTGTTGCGTGATGCTGAAACACATCAGCTCATGGCCACTAGAAACCAGCCAAAGCTTGAAATCCTCTCTGTCTCTAACTTGCATGCCCTCTGCTCTGAGCCCATCCACTCTACATTCAAGCCGTCTCTTTTTCTCTCAAAGACCTCTCGCTGTGGTCGTGTCCGAGGCCTCTTTCATGTGTCTGCTCACTGCAGGTCCATATCATGTCACGATCACGTAATTACCAATTTGTTTGGTGAGAGGAAGGATGGAAGGATGGATGGATGGATGGATTTCATTTCAAACAAGACATGAGGATTAAAATGAGATGTAAACATTCAAATTAGAGGGAGGAAAACGAGAGAGATTTTTCTCTTTTTTTTCCTGAATCAATATCATTGCTTTGACAGGACACTGGGCTTGTGTGAATGGAATGTGTCTGAACAGATCGCTAAAGCTTTGAGCGCTAGCCAGTCAGGGACAGACCTCAGAGAGAACAACACTTAAAGCTTTCAGCCACAGCCAAACCAGAGAAACACCCAGAAAGAGCACAAAAAGAGAGAGAGCGAGAGTTTGCCAGAAAAGGAGGGAGATGGACTTCTAACGGCAATAGATGCTGATGAAACAGCTGCATGTAATAGGACTTGCTCTCTGACACACAATGCTGCATTAAATGACGGTCAGGAAACATCCATTGCCTGTACAGTGCAACTGTGACCGCCTCGATTTTCGGCGCTCTTGATTCCAGGAACTGTTTTTCCCATTTCTCTTTTCTGTTGGGATTTTTCAAAATTCTTCAATAAAGAGTTCAAAGCCACCAATCAAACCTGCTCCGAGATGAATCACAACATCTGAAATTTTGATTTGAGGCAAGAAGTACAGTATAGCAAAACAAGAAACAAAAGATACTTTCGTGAGGTAACAAACTATCATCCTATAGCATTAAAGCTTTAAAAAGCTGTAATCTGAAAAAGATAATATTAATTTTAATATAAAATGAAGGCTGTATTTATTTGATCAAAATATAGAATAAGTATAATTTTTTAAAAAATCAACAAAGTAAACATTTAATATATTCTAAAATATAATCTATTCCTGTGATGACACAGCAGATTTTGTGTCACATGATCCTTAGAAGTCATTCTAATATGCTGATTTGCTGCTCATGAAAGACACACACATAAATCAAATCAAAAATACGGGAAAAAAATTATATTGTGAAATATTATCATGTAAAATAATGTTTTTCTATTTTAATACACATTAATATATAATTTATTCCTGTAATCAAAGCTGAATTTCCAGCATCATAACTCCAGTCTTCAGTGTCAGATGATCCTTTAGAAATCATTCTAATATGATAATTTATTATCAGTGCTGGAAACTGATATGCTGCTTAATATTTTTTTGGAACCTGTGATACTACTCTGGATCCTTTGATGAAAAAAGTTAAATAGAAGAGCATTTATTTAAAATATAAATATTTTCTAACATTACAGTAACGTTCAAAAGTTTGGGGTCAGTAAGGCCCAATCCCAATTCTATTTTATGCCCCAAAAACCGTTACCCTGTAAACCCCATAAATAAAGCAGCTGCTCTACTTTCCAGAACGCATTTAAATATTCATTCAGATTTGTGGATTTGCTGTGGTGTTCATCACAGCCCCAAATACTTAAATATTTAGACTTAATAGGCTATTTATTTTCAAGTATTTTTGCACTTTAATCCATGTAAAACTTTATATATTTTTCTGTATGGCTTTATTGCATTGTTATTTTTGTTATACGAAAAAAAGTTTTAAACCTGTAATACAGTATGACCTAAAGACTAAATTTTTAGATTTAAAAACTAAATTTCTAATATCTTGATAATACCGTATACAGTGATAAAAGCATTAGCAATTAATTGCAACATGAAAATTTGATACCAGCATGAAAATTTTGATACACAATAATTTAACAACCTCAGAGCTCAAAGTGTGTCTTCAAAGGCTCCTGCTAAAAATCAATACCACTATGGAGAACGCTAATAGGGTTTTACATCCAGTTAGGCTCTATACAGACAGGAAAGAGCATGTGTCGCTGTACCATGTGACAAGCCACGCCCAAAGGCCCGTGCTCTTGATGAAGGTACAGGAGCGGTTTTATTTTATATCTCTCCTCTCATCACCAACATTCATCTTGTTCGGACAACTTGCTCCAATCTATAAAACAGGCATTAATATGAAGCTATCATCTGGCTAAGAATTTTCATTTTAACTGACAAGGTGCCCCATTCATCACCGGTGGCGTCTCTATGTGCTCTCCGACTGCTGGAGAGAGATACAGGGAAGCTGTTCAGATGCTGCCCAGAGCCAGAGAACAAAACTAAGCTAAGCTCCTTCAGCAGCGGCCTACAGAGAACAGACGTCTCGGACCCGCTGTGGGCTTCACAATACCTGCAAAGAGCATTCATGTGTGTGGGAACGCTTTTGGCTTTTTCAGTAAAAAAGACGCTGTATGAAATGCAACATCTGAGAATGTCAAAGGAGACATATTCTATATTTTTGCACTTTTACATATATTTCTCCATCAAGCTCACTTAGAAAAGGATTTTTTTTTTTTTTACAACAATGGCTGTAAATTATGTTTTTCACAAGCACCATTTCACTATCCCTAGATTAATCCTTTTCAGCTATTTTTGCAAGTGCAAAAACCGATTACATTAATGGAATTTAAACTTATTCTACTCTAAAAGAAAAAGAAAATTGCACTTGAGAAGAATTTTATTCTTAAAGTAATAGACCGGCCAAAAATTTAAATTCGTCCTCAGACCATCCAAGATGTAGATAAATTTGTTTCTTCATGGAAACAGATTTTGAGAAATGTAGCATTACATCACTTGCTCATCAATGGATCCTCTGCAGTGAATAGGTGCCGTAAGAACGAGAGTAAAAACAGCTGATAAAAACATCACAATCCACAAGACTCCAGTCCATCAGTTAATGTCTTGTGAAGAGAAAAGCTGTGTGTTTGTAAGAAACAAATCCATCAAGCTGTTTTTAACTTCAAACCATTTAAACCAAAATTCAGTAGCCCCTCACTGCAGAACACTGGATCCAGTGGGCGCGGTTGGATCCCCATCTAGGGGTGGAGATGGGTGGGTTTAGGGATCAGGGGTGGAAATGGGTAGTTTAGGTATATGTAAGGTGGGAGGACCTGGATCTGGATCCAACCACAAATAAATAAATACAATAAAAGTCCAAAACAGATGTTATTTGATGGACTGGAATCATGTGGATTACTCTCATTCTGACGGCACCCATTCACTGCAGAGGTGGATGGTGTGAGGATGAGTACATTTATATTTTTGGGTGAACGATTCCTTTAAGAATGTTCTGTGAAATTGGCTAATGTTTTTTTTTTTTTTTTTTTTTTTTTTACTTCCTTTTAAAAATTCAAGCGTGGAGTTCAAAGTTCGTTGAAACCTAGATGGGAGTTATGTGGAAGATCCTTTAAATCAATAAATGTTCTAGGTGCACAAGGGAGGGAGTACAGTATGTCGGCATAATACATCAAACTCCATTTCAAACAAGCAAAGAAAATACTGTTTTCAATGATCCGTTCCATTTATAGTCTCAGTAAGGAATTCCCGCAAAGATGTCTTTGGAGCTCTTACACAGCAAAGCGTTTGTGGTGCCATTGACCCTCTTGTACCTTTGAGGATACAAGCCATTTTCTTTCAGCAGAGCGGGATGTAATTCCAACAGACAGCACACCAAATGCGTAAGTGAAAGGCCATTACTGTATTTGTCAGAGAACTCATTAACGGATTCACATCACAGGGAAGGACAATATATGCACGTGTGAGGGTTAAACCGAGACAAAGCGAGACGGAGGAATACAAAATGCTCTAAGTGTCTCGACAGAACATTATCACGAGCAGAAGGCCATGGGGGAGAGAGAAGATCCATTTTAATGAGCATCACAACTTAACAAAAATGTTCTCTGTTTCCATTCCTGACGATTTTGCCAATTTCATAGTAAACAAGCATAGAGAAAGAGTCTCTGACAGCATCGCCTTGATATGGTAAACAGTCTGGCTTTGAAGTGAAGCGTCAGATTATACATTGCTGATGTGAGATTTTTAAGATTATTCTTGTTATATCTAATGATGCCGCTCATGGAAAAATAAATACACTGACATTTGCAGCATGAAAAATAATTTACAAGGCATCAGAGAGCGGGAGAGAGAGAAAGCTAAATGTTTTCCCCTCGCTTGGCAAAATGACTGGGGCATGGTTGGGGTATGATACTGCTAAAATATTTATGATGAATAGTGGGCGTGCATGCCAGCGGAATCGCAGGACTTCCTGTGGAATGTGTCGGGGAGCATACTGTGTGCCAGCTTCACAATCACCCACCTCCCTCTCCGTTCACACTCATCCAGAAACCCTCCCGCACACAGCAGATGCTGCGTTCATCTGCTGCGCCACACAGTAACTGTCCAAATATTGACACACAGCTCCGTCCCCCACTGATTTCTTTTAACCCTTCACCATTTGCTCGTGACGTATCTATCTGCGCTCTGCCGCATGTCTGCGGGCTTTATTCTCGAAGTTCAGCTGATGCAAAAAAGTAATTGTGGCATTCACAATACATTACTCAAACCATTTTAAATAAATAAATACAAGAATAACATAATCAAACAAAAAAATGATTATTTAAATATTCAAACACAGAATAAATACAAGAAATACACAAACATAATAATAAACGTAAAAAAAAAAAAAAAAAAAAAAGTTACAAAATTATGACAAATCAGCTGACGCAAACAGAAAGAAACTGGCAGTCAGACTAATTTAATCAACTATTTAAATTTTCTAAGAATAATACATTCAAGAAATATGTAAACATTAAAAAAATGATAAAAATCAGGTGATGCAACAAAACAACCTCAAACTATTACAGATAACTTCAAGAACAATTTAGACAAATTACAAAATGTTATACAAATCAGTCAGACTAAATTACTTAACCTCTAACTAACTGAATGAAATATGAAAAAATATACAATTAAATAAAAATCAGCTGATGCAAAAAAAAACTGCAGCAGCAGCTAAAATAATAATAATATTATTAAAAAATAATAAATGAAATATATAAAAATATATTATATAATATATTAAATTCAACAACTGTTTTTGAAACATTGTTTTCTTTGAAATATGACACTGTGCACAATAAAATGGAGGACAACATTCTTATTTGGTCACTTTTCATGTCATGTTGATTTTAAAGTAGTCATAAAACATGTGGAATACATCTAAATGTAAAATGTCATGTAAAAATTATTTGGTGCAGGAACCCTTAGTTAACTTTATAAGTAAACTTATTTAAAAAAAAAAGAAAATGGAAATAAAACTAAAATAAAATACAATAAAACTGAGACAGAGAGCCATTGTGTTAATTACAAAAAAATATAAAATAAAAAATAATAATAACCATAACCTTTGTACACAACTAAGTTCCTCTACACACACACACACACACACACGTTCTACAGACAGCTAATATGAGTTTATAAAAAATTTTGAGCACCGCAGTGATTCGGGAGGTGCACACACTTACGATTTCTCCCACGGGTTTGAGTGGGCACTGAAGGGGTTAATCAAGACTGCTGGGCAAGACACACATCTGACAGCAGAGAGAGAGTTCAGAGGAAGATCTCAGCACACACGCGGAGCCAGAGACTCCCTCAGTCCTGGCCTGGAGCACACTTTCCATCCTCTCTCTCTCTCTCTCTCTCTCTCTCTCTCTCTCTCACTCGCTCAAAGACTTGAGCGAAAGACTGACCACAGGCTGGGCAAGTCCAACATTTACACCAACTTAACTGCCAATACAGCACTTCCTGTCATCTTCACACAACGCTTTTTGGGGCTCCAGGGGTTTGATTTCTCAGATGAACTGTCCACTTCAAAACATTAAAATACAATATAGTAAAAACTCATTATATTATTTAATATAATCCTTTCATTTGGAACACCTAGTGTTTTGTGTTATATGTTCAAACCATGAAAGTGAATGTTGATTGAGGCTCTCAAGCTCCATAAACAAAACATAAAACTGTTGAACACAGAGATATATTCAAAATTATATGATAGCTTGGTGTGATGGACAGACTGAAGAAAAATATTAATCATGTTGAAAGGCTTCAGAAGAGTTAAAATATAAGGCAGAAGTCGTATGGACTACTGTTCACTTACAGTACATAGTTATGGACAACAGCTGCTAAACAGCTCCTTTTCCCATCAACAGAAGGTTTGGACCAACATGCAGTTGAGTAAATCATGACAATTTTCATTTCTGTGTGAATTATCCCTTTAACAAATGCATGTTTCCACATGATTTTAGCAGTCAGATAAAGTATTTTTTTCTTTTTCTAATACCCGTAACCCTCTCAAGGCAGGCGTTGCTGATTTGCAACAGTTAAAAACTAACTGCCTTATTACTCCAGATACATATTTTATGTATCTGGAGTACTAAAAACTTGTTACTAAAACTTAATTTGAGCCTGAGAGGGATAATCAGATCCCTGTGGCAACACAGAAACGAGGGCTGACATCGATACTGGACCAAGATCACAACCTGAGCAGATCTCCAGTTCCCACCCCTCCACAGACCTGACCGCCAAACCCCAACCTTTCCATTATCCACATTTTTAACCATTGACACTTCTTCTGTCTCTGAGATAATGTATTTCAGTTTTTGTCTCTTAGGTAAAGACAGAAGAGAACTGCATAGAACAGAGGAAACTGAGAAGTAATCTGTGAGAGAAAGAGTGAACGAGCCAAAACATCTAACTGGCACAATCAGTTGACGAGAAAAGCAAGAAAGACTAGCTTGAGCTACCAGGAGCTTTACAAAGCCTCTATAAAACTTCAACATCATCAGCACTGGAAGGATAACATGCTAGGCTAGGCTAAGACACATTTCTCCAAATCAAGAAGCAAAGGAAACGATTTCCAACTCCACATTACAGTACATTAGCATATTTTAGCACACAGTTAAAATTTATTTATTTATTTTAAATTTACTATGGGGTCATGTGAACAGTTTTACCTACATAAATCAAAGGAAAAAAACATTTTACTTGCAGCTTAACTAAATAAATATCACAAAATTGAATTTGGCTGTGGTTTAATGCCAAAGGAAGAGATCCACTTACATGTGAGGGTCACAGAGGATTTACAGTAAACTAAGATCAACAACTCTAAACTAAACATATACCCCAGACAAATAAACCGGCTGAGGAAATGGATTGTTTTCCTTCACCATGTGACCAGGTTTATCGTCTGGTATTATAGCAGATAGATGTGTTTAGCGCAGGATTCCAGTTGACTGATAGACTTCCAGTCTTCCATGAAATTCTTCATCTCAGCATTTTCAAATCGGGTTAATGCTTACATAGCAATAATGTTCCCCCCCCTCTCTTTTTCCCCCGAAAGTCTTTAGAATATATTTAAATGAGAGATTTAGTTAATGAGTTTGGGCAAAGTCTGGAACAGTCTTTTAAGAATTATCATTCTCATTAATTTTCAGAAATACCCACTGTGTTGTGATAGCTGTCATGGACTTTAGAGTACAATTAACTAAATACTGAGAACGTATATATAATATACATACGTGTGTCTGAGTATGCGCGCAAGCTGTGTGCATACACAACTCAACCCGAGCACGTTTAAGTATGCATGCACACGTTTGCAATTTGTTTTATTACAAATTTCATCAGTTTACCATTTCATTCTGGGTTTATGCAATGAATATGCAAGTAAACAATTCCAAGAAAGCAATCCATGATCCAACAAGGCTTAGATCCTCTACTTAAGTCTATGCTACAATTCTGCATGTATATGCTATTTTGTGCTCAAATCCACACTCTCTGGTTGAACGCGAGATTACCCATAATGCCATGCAGCAAAATCACAACATAAAAGCTGAAGAACACAAAATGCATGGAATAAATCAGGCCTTTTTAAGTTTCTCAAAGAAAAATATAACCCAAAAAAATTATGATTTTTTTTTTCCTTTGGAATATGAAACAACAAAGAAACCAGGACATAGGATGGAATAATTTTTTTACAGTTTACCATTTCTTTATGGATTTATACAATAAATATGCAAGTAAACGATTCCAAGAAAGCCATCCATGATGCACGCAAACCAAGATCACAACTCGGGACCGGTATCGGCTCCGATCCTGGCATTTTCTGCGGATTGGGTATCGGTCAGACAAGACCGATCCAAATCTGATCCCATGTATACTAGTCTGTGTAATTGTTGAGCTCCACGAAAGGCACAAAAACATTATAAAGCACCAAAACGTTTTTGTGCACTATATTTCAAGTGTTCTGAAGCTGTTCCACAGTTTAATGTGAGGTACAGAATAATATTTAAGTCATTAAATTAGAGTTCACATAAACTCTTCTTTCCGCTGCGGCTGTCTGTCATCCTCTGAAACACTCTTCAAGAGCGCACAGTAACTGAGGTTTACTGTTCAAAGATTAATTAAATTAAATTAACGCACATATTTAATAAACTACGCATCAATATCTCTTCCCTCTGTACAAATGATGTCTGGTTCGCGAACGAATCGTTTGATTTGACCAGTTCTTGAACCAGTTCACCAAATAGGACTGAATAGTTTGTACCGGTTCGCGTCTCCAATAAGCATTAATCCACAATTTATTTACTTTTTTAACATGACCAACACTCCCTCTGAAATAAACCAATATCACGGAATGATTCATTTACTCAAACAGTACGCTGACCGAACTGTTGTGAAGAGAGAACTGAAGACATGTGGACTTGGAGGGCTGTGCAGCCTGCGCATGGACAGGATGCGCATAAGCATCTATATTGGCGCCTTCAGTATTATAATATTTTCTGCAAAATCAAAGATTATTAATAGTGTTTCTTGTTCTGTCCTATCTATAATATGTTGCTGCCTTTATTACTGTGTTATAGATTTAAAAGAAACATCTTTTAGATTTCTATATAAATGTATAGGCCTACTTGTTTTTTCAATAATGTATTTTACAACAATACAAAGAGCAATTTTTTTTGTACAAATTTTTAGACTTATTCACTTATTTGTAAATAAAATATTTCAATAGATTTGATAAAATTATTGTGCTCCCATGATTTTTCTAGAATCTAGAGTATCTTTTGCTGCTGAATTATCTACCAACCTAGTTTATAATAGTATTTTTGTAATCGTTTATGATTATATATTTTTTCATTTGTTATTTTTCATTAAAATGAAGTTGTGTATATGTACTAGATTGTGATTAACACAAAAGATAATGATCAGGTCAACATAGAGAAGTATAGAAACTCTATATAAAAAAAAACAATTTAAAAAAAACTGTGCTGGTATCGGATTGGATCGGTATCGGCAGATACTCCGAATTTTCGGTATCGGATCATCTCGGTTCTGAAGAAATTGTATCATTGCATCCCTATCACAATGCAGCATGTATCTGCAATTCTGTGATCAAATCGAGACTCTCTTGTAAGAAAGAGCGATTACCCACAATGCCATGCAGGAAAAATCATAACATAACGAAAGTTGAAGGGCACAGAATGCAGGTGGAATAAATCAGGCTATTTCAAGGACATGCACATCAAAGTGTGTTTCTCATTCTTTGACTTTTGCACCAAAGTAATTACTATAGGAGTAAACATTTGTTTTGTTTTCTGTCGTTTTTCCTGAGGAGTGCCCACATCAGAAGCATAAGTGTTTCATTATGCCTTTATCTGTCCACAGTTCTTGTGAAGCAGGAACAATTAACCCTGACTTCAGTGTGATTGATATAGGCTTTGCTTTCAATTTGTTCCACTACACAGATCATGAAATTCGCAATGTGCCCATCCTTATTGACCTAGACTTTCAAACACGGGGGGCTACAATGAGATGAAAAGAATTAAAAAGAGGAGAGCCACGCAGCCATGAAATAACATGAGAGAGAGAGGGGGAAAAATGGATGTGACCTCACAAAACCTCAACTATTTCAAGTACACTATCTGGAAAGTAGTTTTCTATTCCGTCGAAAGCTGTCCTATACATTTCTGCTCTTTTGAGTACCGTCTGAAAGGCGAAGGAAAGTTCTCAAGATGACACGGTTACGTCCTAAGCACGGCTCGCTTCTTCATAAGCAAAATTGAATTTCTATCGGCCTTCCCAAAACGAATCTTTAAAATGTGAACCCCTGAGCTTAGTTTGTAATTCATTAGGAGGCAATGAAAATTATTGTTTATAGTATACAGCTGCTTTAATAAAACTGACGGAAAATACTCAGGGTTTCATGTGAATTTAGAGTTAATTCTGAACGGATGGACAGACGGATAGACGGATAGACAGATTTAGAGTTCAATGTAAATTGTCCACATTAATCTAACTGTAGGCTGTTTAAATTGTCAAGCAAATATAATATAGTGTGTAGTCACATTGCATTTACCAGTGCTTTCAAATGCAGCTCTGAACTATCCATTTGATGGTTTTACTGCACTCTAAAATACGGGTAAATAAAACACAAATATACCATGTGTCCCTCAAAATACTCTTTACTCTTGCAAAAGCTCTGAGAGTTTGCGTGTGTTTACTTTAGCTGATGGCTATTGTGCTGTACAGTATCAATAAGCAATCTGGCCTTTTCCCACAGTCTGCTGCTGGAAAAGCCTTCATTTGTCAGGACATGCCACACACGGACAAATATATTATTAATTCAAAAGTTTGCCTTTGGTACGTCAAAGCACAGGACGTGGCAGGGGACGCAGAAGTGGCTGACACAGCGTCCTGCGGTGCTGCTTTAGATGAGTGTACCCGGTGATAAGCCTGGGAAAACACTGGCACAAAAGCAGTCAGTAAATCCCCACAAAGGGGGCTTCTTTAGGTGACGACATGCGTAAGGAATGCTATAGAGAAAATACCTCGGCGTGATGTAGCTCTTTTGTGAGGCGAGGTGAAGGGGACTTACCTCCATTTACAGCCAAATCACAGATATGACTTTCACTCATTAAAGTGGCAGGTGGGCTACCGAGCATATGTGCCATGAAATTAATTTATCAGGCTGTGCAGCGGGTATTACGGTGAG
Organism: Carassius gibelio; assembly: GCF_023724105.1. NCBI lineage: Eukaryota > Metazoa > Chordata > Actinopteri > Cypriniformes > Cyprinidae > Carassius > Carassius gibelio. The sequence continues at coordinate 23,823,905 of NC_068387.1, forward strand.
GTGCAAGGATGGTCCATGTCGAGTCATGTGAGGGGTGTCTTCTAGAGGCTCTTCTGCCTAACAAATTGAAATTTTGCATGCAAAACTCAGGAAAAACACACACATATACATTATATATATATATATATATATATATATATATATATATATATATATATATATATATATATATATATATATATATATATATATATATACACACATACACACACACACACACACACATTATTATATATATATATATATATATATATATATATAATGACATTATAGGCAGTCATGCAGTTGAGATTTGCTATATGGAAGGTATATATTGCTTTTGTGAGTATACTATGTAAATATACTGGTGGGTGATTATATAGTTTACATTTTGCAGTGATACAAACAATCAAGCAGTTGAGATTTGCCTAACTAGCCTAACTGTATTTGAGTGGTAATTTGCTTTTGTTCTGAATTTCCAGTCATAAATACATGGAAAAACGGTCTTGAATCCAAAGTTTTCCATGTAGTTTTCTTAATCAAAATGATAAAGCCATTGTTCGGTGTGTGCAAAATATGTAAATCCATACCCATATCCAAGTATTCATTGCATTTAAATCCATTTTCTTTGCAATGCATATAGAGAAGGATTACACATGTATTCTGGAAGCGCTGTGGAGTTTGTTTGGGCTCAGAAGTGCTGCTGGAACACTAGAGGGGGCGAGTAAAGGGCAACGCTTGCTGCTAGCATTAGCTGATCGCCGCACAGCCAAACCAAAGAAGCAGATGGGAGTCAGCGGGCAGAACATCTGTCTTTAGAGCCAGATACTAAATGAAGGTCTTAAAACCACTGTGGACATTAAACGCGTAGAAGGGGAGCTCGGGTTTTACTGCAGCCACAAACCATAACAAAACCTGTGACATTCAGAAGCAACACTTTAGACGCCTAGAGCACGATCATCTCTGATCTCTTCTCTCTGGCATAAAAAGGCATGTATGTACTGCCTAGAGTCCTCTGAAATATATTGAGAAGTCCAAAAAGTTCATCCAAAAATCTGGCATTTATTTACACTCTTGTTGTTCCAAACCTGTATTAATTTATTTTTTTCTGTTTAAAACAGAAGATATTTTGAAGAATGTTGGTAACCAAACAGTTGCTGGTAGCCATTAATTTCCATATTATTTTTTCTATACCATGGAAGTCAATGGCTATCTTTTTTGTGTTGAACAGAAGAAATAAAATCATACTGGTTTAGAAAAACATGAGGGTTAGTAAATGAACTATCCCTTTACATTAGAATAATTTTGAGAATTTTAATATCATCATATACAGTAAGTATAGGTAAGAATTAGGGCTACGCGATAAATCGCATGCATTTATCATGCATATCTTGTCAGTTAAGCCGGTTCTGTGATTAGTAGTAAATCTCCAGCATGTGCTTTCAGATAGAGTAGCATTTACACAGAGCTGACAAGCTACACAATATCGCAATCATTATCAGCAATGAATCACTGTGTAGCTTGTCAGTGTCGTGTCGAAAAAGCAGTTTAATGGCAGGTTCCATTGTGACAACTTACCCTTATAAAGTGCAACAATACACACCCCTTTTGGGTCACACTGTCACAGATCAACATTTTTTATAAATATTTTCTTAGACAAAAATGGTGGAAATTGACTTTCACTGGAATAAAAAGTGTAATTTAGTCTCTAATCAAATTTCTAAAGCAGACTTTTATAAATGGACAATAATAAGGATTACCATAATCTTAAAATCTTTACATTCTTAAAGTAAATTAAATAAAAATAAGACTCATATAGTATGTTAACTCCAGTATATATACACACAAAGGCAAAAATGAAAAAGGTCATTCAGTGATTCAGTGCACCGATTCACTGATATGTCCACAAAAACCCAAACTAAAAGAACAATCACACACCTCAGCTCAGAAGTAGATATGTATACATCTCAAAGGCTCTCACACCATGAGCCGTGCAGTAATGCATGTGCGATTACCTTTGCTGGATGCATCTTCTTTATGTCTGTCTCTCTGCTTTGACCTTCACAATAACTGAGACGAGTGGCGGCTGGCGAGAACCGTGGTAATCACCACGCACAACACGCAGAGCAGCAGCCACAGATGGGGGCTGGAAATCCCTCTTAATTTTGATAAATACACATCAGAATTGATTATTTGCCTCCCTTCTATGCCGCATTCGACGCCTGGGAAGCAACGGGTAGAATTGGTGCGTCCTTTGTGTGATGGTATAGCTCAGTTTTGGTTGTCTGCCTCTCCAGCATTCAAAGAACATCGGCGCTTTGTTTTGACCATAAACATACGCATACCTAAAACTTGGTGATTGGGAATGAAAAAATTATAATAATAAATCACAAGCACAGCACACTGACACTCCTGAGTGTTTAGCTAGATGCTGATATTCATAATTCCACATCAAAGGATTAGTACAATGAACAGCAACATGTCTGAATGCGATTATAATAACAAACAGGCCAATTTTCATCATTTAGGCCTACATCATGGGTAGCTGAAATGAAAGTTGCAGCGTGACAAGCTATAGTCCAATTTTTTGTTAATTTGTATTATAATCATTATGCATGCAGCTTTTATGAGCCTATATTAATTTAGAAACTACATGGAATAAATCTGCCTCACCACAGGCCCATTAAAAACAATCAACGACAAAAAAAAAAAAAAAAAGATATACACTTTCCCATATACATTCATTTTTAAGCTGAAACGGAAGTGACATGCATCACATATGGTGTCTTGTTAATGGACCTGTTGATATGCAAGCCATTAGAGAGACGATACTTTATAATGCAACACCAAATAAACCCCAAGCATTTCACAATGCCACAGCACCGCTCTCAATCTATGGATCCACTGCTGCACCGTAGGAGAGGAAATGGAACAATTTAGCACTTTTGTTTGCTCACAGTGAGGGAGGGAGGCATTGCTTTCTTCAATACAAAGCCAACTTTGTGTTTAGTGTTGTGTATAAATTCACGCCAACCAATCTCTCTTTCTCTCTCTCTGTGAATTGGTGTCCAACTCCTTCAGAGTTGCTTCGCCCAAGAGCACAATCTCTCCCTCCCCAACAAACACTCCCTACAGCAGTGGTAAACAGCACTGCATTGAAAAATAAACTCCTAAACCTTCCTTGAGAATTCCAGCCCCGGTGTTATTTGGTTCAACTCTTAAGTGGAGCCACATAACGAATCACAGAGTGCAATTTAGCCCCTTCAGAATGTCGGTCGGAAACAGGTGATAAAGGAAGCACTCATGCACTGGCTATGAAGTTTCCCCCTCAAAATTAATTCCATCTTCAAGATTCCTATCTCTGCGATATGCTCGGAAAGGCACACAAATACGCTCCTGCCAGAAAGATTGCTGCAGACTGACTTAGCATAAACATCTCCTGCTGTTATGACTGGCAGGGGGTGGAATATAATTCTAATGTCATGGCCTGTGTAGACGTAGGTGCATTACTGTAATCTGCACGTTCTGAGTGGGAATTATAAAATAATCGCGCTTTATGAGAGTTTTGTCAAACCTGCTAATGATAACCATTCAACAGTCCGGTCAGGCACACAATCTTGTGGAGTTGCACGTTACAGTATATGAATCGAGCCGTGTTTACATTGTTAAATGTCACTGGCTCTATGACTGATATTTTGTACATACACTGCAGAATTATTGCATACAGTTTAACATTAGTTCAACAAGCTGCACGCCGCACGGAGACACACACACTGCAGCGTGAATCAGTGCTGCCTAATTTAATACTCCTGAAAGCTAAACAGAGAAATAAACCTAAAATACCTATTGTTCGTGTAAGTTTATGTATGAAGAACCAGCGATACACTAAACGCAATCCGACAGCCACTTGTCATCCTAACAGAAAAGACTGATGAATATGCAATAAATGGTTTCAATCAAAAAGAAAACACATAAATGTTTGTAAATAAGATACAACCTTGTTGCAATTTCAGATCATTAGTCATTTCATAACTGCAGATTAACTCAATGCAACACCTGTTGACTAAAATCTGATGCAAATGCGATACTCAAAATACCAGTACAACAACACCCACCTAAAATATAGTCATATTAAAATTTCAGCTCAACAAAACTAATCCTAAAATGAAAGAAATATGCACATTAGGGCTGCACAATTAATCGAATTTGTAATCGCAATTACAATTACAGATGACACAATTATGTAATCGTTTAAAGGCACAATTACACAAAAAAAAAGTTCACTTACATCATTCTGTGTGCATAAGATATGTTGTTGTTCTCTCTACAGATTATCTTAAGGGTTTTTTTCCCAATTGTTTGAATTTCTTTGTTTTAATATAACATAATACCATGCATATATTTACTTTGGTTTGGTTTCTCAGAAAAAAATAAATAAATAAAATAATAATAATAATAATTATATATATATATATATATATATATATATATATATGTATGATATTTGAGGCTTAAAAAAAGGTTTATTTTGATATAACAATATGACATGCAGTGGCTTCAAACAATGGCATAAAGCTATTAAAAAAATTATTAAATCTAAATTGTGCTAATCGTAATATATAATCGCAATTACAATTTCAAGGGAATAATCGACAATTATCATTTTTGTCATAATCGTGCAGCCCTAATGCACATTAAATCTATCTACATTTTCCAATAAATACATTTAACAGTCCTTAAATAGCCAGTTGATGCTTTATGCATATTAAAATAGTCTTACCGCTGTTTCAGATCTACAGATCAAATAATTTCCTAATTGCAGAATACAGTGCAGTACCACCTGTCATCTAAGAGTAAAAATGCAGATAAACATGTAATATTCATAGAAAATAGTAATAAAGCAACAGCATTTAAATGTTCACCTGATTCATGTACAAAATAGACTGAGATCATAATTTCTTATCTATAAATGAACTAATCATGACATCAGTTTAATAACTAGATGAATTTAGTGTCATGTTTTCTTCATCCTCGAGCGTTTCTGATCTCATACATTACTTTCTCAAAAATCTGCTTTATGCACATATTAAAACAGTCTTGTATTACAATTTCAGATCTATTGATCTGACAAATAAATTTAGTACACCGCCTGTCACAAGCATAAAAAGCATCAGCAAATCTCAACTACTCATCTTTAAGCATGCAACCTACTATTTAAAATATCTATCTATCTATCTATCTATCTATCTATCTATATATATATATATATATATATATATATATATATATCAAACTAATCATAATAGCAATCGTGCACCTGTAACATAATGTGTTAAACACCAATCCAAATGAAAACCATTGCAGCTACTTAGAACATCCTTTAACATACACCTGAGTACTGTATAGAACTAGTCTTGTGATCAACTGTCATTTCCAAATTTATTTACTGTTCAAATTACGATCCCATCAAGAGTTTCTGATCCAATACAGGACTCAAATCCTCATCGATCTACACTGAAATTTCCTCAAACAGCAGCCTGGTGCACATTATTTCACAGCAGTAAACAGTGTGTTTTACTCAGATTGGCCTAATGCCGGGAAAACAAACGCCGAGCGGATACAAAGCTGCTACATGGACGCGTTCGAATGTTCACAAATTTCCCGCGAAACCTGCCAGCAGCGCGACACACGCTGAATACATTCAACGGTCATGTCCTCTGTCCACCACAACCAACACACACACACAGCAAAAACACACACACTCACCGCTTCTGTCAGCGTGTATACCTGTTACCCAACCCCTCACACACACACACTCCCGCGGAAAGGGCAAAGTTTCACGTCTCGGTCCAAAATGCCCGTCAGCGCACGCGTTTCCACAGACACACAACAAACCGAGCGTTTACCGTTCTCTTCTGGAAGGGTCTTGCTGAATGCTGGGCTTGGTGGGCGCCATCTTCCTGCAATTATTAATTACACTTTTTCCTCCGAATTTCACGCGACGAGCAGCTGACAGCGGAACCGGGAGAATTTAAGCAACGCCATCGGTGGAACCAGAGCGCTCGTGCCCGTGTCTCCGTGCGTTAAGACGCGTTCAGACGGGAGCGAGACCAGCCGACGCTGAGATCCAAAGGCATGCCAATAAAGTGAGAGGAAATCCGGGGACGCTGGTGCGATCCGGCGGCTGTCCTCGCGGGGGAAACGAAGCCAGGAATCAGTGGACGAGAGGGGCTTTTACATCACGATGTGCCCCTCGAACACAGCCGCTTCTTCCCTGTATGTTTGTCCGCATTTTTTCAGCTTTTTTCCTGCCTCTCTCTCCTTCTCATCTCCCTCTCCTGCCGGCGCAACAACGCCACTCAGTTGTAGTTGGAAATAGTTTGAGTTTATGGGGAATATACAGGTTGTTTCTGATGCATCAACGAAAGAATTGAAGAATTCACTTCATGACACCTTTTGATCGTTTGCATGCTGATGTTTGCATTCATATTTTCCATAAACATGTCGACAGCTGTCAAAATGAACTCGCATGCCAAGTTGAAGCTTAATCTGAGACTAAATTGATTTGAAACAGGTATTGTGTCAAAGCACTAAGAGTGGAAAAGATAGATCTATATATGCATAATATCTTATCATATAAGATATATCATATGCAATGTTCATATGTAAGATATACAGATAAATGCAGAAAGATATACATGGTTAAAGTATTTTTTGCACTAATGCACATACACTATATATATATATATATATTTTTTTTTTTCTCTCTCTCTCTTTCTAAATGAATCTGTGTTGACATGAATAAAGGCCTGTTCTGTGATGTGCATTATAGAACCTGTGACCTGTCAAGGTCACGAGCTGACAGCCACCCCATTTAATGTCCTGTTCCATGTGTTGTGCTCTAAATAGACTGTTTAATTGAATCTGACACTATGTGTAAGCATTTGTGCACGAGTCTGCTGATATACCAACAATAAGAACATCTACATCCATAATTGCCAGTCTAGCTTTAGTAGATGATAAAAATGATTGTTTGAATTTGTGAATTATTTTTTAATCAATAATACTAAGTCTGTTTAGCAATTTTATAAACGCTATGAATACTTATTTTCTATTTGTGTAAATCGGTCACACACCATGTGATTTTTTGGTGTTTTCTTGGTTTTAGATATTAAAGCTTTACTGCTATATGTATATATATATATATATATATATATATATATATATATATATATATATATATATATATATATATATATATATCCTTTCTAATCTATTTAGACCATTGTTCTCAGATGAAAATAAGAATTATGCATGGATTTTGCATTCTAAATGAAAAAGTTGAGACCATTTGTTCTGAAGTGAGCTTTTATGTGCTTTGAAATAGTTGATACCAGTTTTATAATAATCACGGTTACTTTGAATTCTTAAAACGATATAAAAGGTGCTTATTTGTTTGGTAAATTTGAATGCAAAACATTTATTTTGACTTTAAATCACGATATGACACAATTTGTTTGTGTGTTGTGGAATTTGACACATAGTAAAACTTTACAGCTTCAATAAACGGTTGGCTTCATATCGTGTGGCGTTTTGTGTTTGATAAATGAAGCAAAACCTGCAACTCAGTGAAACTGAGATGTCAGGAATCTAAGTTTATACCTTCAGCAACCTCCAGGAAAATTCGGTATTGCTTATATATACAGTAGACCTGTCAACGGTGAATGTGAATGGATGCAACACATATGACATGAAAAGTATGAATGTATGAAAAAAAAAAAAAAAAACATGTTTTGCGTCTATCAGCGTACCTTTGTTGGTAAGACGTCAAGCCTTGGAGGTTTTGCGGGTTTCCGTTAGTAGCTCCCGGGACTCTTGACGCAGCCGGCATTCCTCCACCGGCTCCCGCACCTGCAGCCGCCGCCGCCGTCACCTGAACACTGAAATCCGGGAAGATCCTGATCATCCCCGAGCGCGCACCGCGATGCTGCACCAAACGAGTGTGTGTGGATCAACCTTCCCTCCGGTCCGACAAATCACAGCAGCACAATCCCATTAGTGATGAAAACAAGCTTATCAACCATTCTACGCCTTGTTTTCTGGGTTGGTGGTGATGGTGCTCGCAAACTGTCGCCTCTTTGCGCGTCCTGTGCGCCTTTACGCGGAAAAGTTTCAAGCGCTCCAAGCTTTCCTGACGTATCCGAGCTTATGTATCCTTCCTTAAAAATCGTATTATTTAACCATATCCTCCAATATATCAATGCTCTCACTGTCCATCTGACTGCTTGTGAGCCAGTTTTGACTAATAATTGTCCGTTTTGAAAGCTTACCATAAAGAGACGCGCTAACTCCTAAAATCTTAAATCAAAGTATCCTAACATTATTTTAACTTTAAAACGCATAAATAACATAACTTTTCCTTTTGGATATTCAGCTACAGGCATTAAATAGCCATAATAGAAAGGAAAATGCTTTACACTTTCCGTCTAGTGTAAAGGAATGTGTGCGCATAAATAAACGAGCACAGAACTTTTTATCAGTCCAGTGTGTCCTGAAAAAGTTCTGCTGATTAAATTCAGAGACAGCTGTCCATTCCCAGTGTGGTTTAGAAAACAGATCTAAGTATGTACGCGAGGAAAGTCCAGTGCATGATGTGATCTGCTCGCCTCCTACTGTTGTGATGATGATGTGCTACTGCTTTCAGTTTCTGAGAGAAGGAACGATCAGCTTGTTCTTCTGGTGCTGATGCTGCAGAGGTCAGGTGCCAGGTTCAGTGTCTGAAGCTGATGGGATGTTTGCTGTGTGCATGCTCCTGATGTGTTGTGTTGTGTTGCCCTGCTGTGTGTGGCAATGCCATCCTTACAGCTCGTGCGAGAAGACGAACTCAGTCGCTCTTGCAGCTGATTAACAGCGCGCGCTGCCGCCGCGCAGCCAATGGGGCGCTCGCACGGGAACGCGCGGCGATTTACCGCAGCAGTTAACTCTTTACGAGCCGGATGATGAGGACTAACTAGAAGATTCACAGCTGAGAATGATACATGCTACTGTAAGGGTAATCATACTCACTGAACTGGAGGATATAATAAACAATATAATTTAAGATTAGAAATCAAAAAGTATTATTGAAAACAAAAAAAACTATATAATGAAATAACATACGTGCATATGCATTCTAGTAACGCGTTTCATAAAAAGAAGTTTGGGTTTTAATATATACACTTAATACATAAAAAAAACATGTTCGTCAAAAATGGCTCAGAAACGTGAATAGGTGTAGAATTGGAACATATACATATTATGTATTTATACATTATATATTTAACTTGATATGTATCTATGTATCTAATGCAATTATATTTCTATATTTTTTAAATATGTCTTAAGTGTTACAATACTTATATATACACAATAAAAAAGTTGTGCTGTTTGCACAAGATTTATAGGTGCTTATTAATTCCAACTATGTATTGAAATTTCATGCTGTTGTCTTATTATGCAATGGTTTTAGAAAGTTTTTTTTTTTTTCAGATCTTTGTACAAATATGTATAGATTCCTGTGGTGCAGTATACAACATAATAGACATAATATCAGCATGTCAAACTAACTAGTTACAATTTCTATAGACTTTACCCTTACAAAAAAGTATACTTCAACTTAATTTAAGTAAAGCTCAAGTATATTTTGAATTTTACTTGTAGTGAGTATACTAATATCAATGTGGTATACTATTAAGTGTACTATTTCAATGCTACTTTGGAAAAAAAAAATCCCTACTGTTTAATTTATAAAACTATACTTTTAAGTATTTAAGTGTACCAGTAGTAATCTTTGAGTACACAACTAGTTTACAACTATGAAGTATAAAAATTATTTCTGAGAAGTATATTAAAAAATATATTTAAACGGTTTTTTAAAAAGGCAGTTTCCTTAGATTAAATATTGAATTTAATGCAGCTGAAAACAAGACTGCGAGGAACAGATTTACACTCTTTACAACGGCACACACACACAGTCATTTTCACAACTCACTATCAAAAGTTTTTTATGGAGTTTTTGTCCACTGATTTAACCTTTTCCTTATGTTTCTTTAGAAAGATGTTTAGTCAGCTGAACAATTATATGATGTTAAACAATTAAACACACTGCACTTTTAACCCTCACTGCCTCATTTCTATTGCTGTCAGAAATTAAATACGGTGCTATTCCATAGTGATGTTTACAGAAAAATAGAAGGCCATAATCTTGCAGCATGTATATCTTGAGGAGAAAGATGGCTTGGTTTACAAACAAATGGAGAAAAGTTTGCTCATGAGAAATCATTCTGTGCAAACAAAATGATGTTGACTGAGTTTTGAGTGTCTCCTTCTCAGTTTCATGTTTGTTTGAAGAAAATTAAGCACTTTACACAATAACAGATGCAAGTACAGATGAAGAAATGAAATTAAGACTGAGAGAAAGGCAGAATGTTCTCTGCTGATTTAATTGTGTGATGGTGTGCGCGTGTTGTTTGTAAGTTGCTCCTCATCGACTCTTCTGTTCTTGAACTGTCGTTGTGAAAGTGATTGAGTGTTAACCAATAAAATATTCCAAAATGCAAATATTGAGCCGCGTCCACATCAACACTCATGAATCTTCTACTGTAGCTCACTTGTCCTTTGCTAAACCAAAGACAGCTATCTGTTCACACTGTATGAATATACTTCATGACAGTTTATCAAACATTTGCAGCTTATTAATGATCTCAGTGTGCACATAAACCAACCTTTGAAATCAGCAGGAAGTCCTTGAAACTAACCCATCAGATATATGTAAGTCACCAGCAGATTTGTAATTGCCAGTGAACATATTTACATGTGATGCATTTGTACAGAAATTCAAGTGATACAACAAAATAAAATAAAAAATTATGATATGCTTCACTGATGTTATCAGCTTTGTCTCAGATGTTACATCAGAAGAAATCAAAACAGACAGAAATTAGACCATTGCTTACATACAGTAAAGAGTACTGAGTACTTTAGAAACAATTTTCACATTTAGAAATTGCTAATAAATGCAAATAAACATGAAATAAATTTACTGAATTAAACATGAAATTTGTAAATAAAAATTATATATATATATATATGTATAATGTTTTCCAAAAATGTATATTTACAACTTTGCAAAATATTTGTTTACATGATTAATTACGTTTACTTTGATTTCTTGGCAAATCTAAACACAATTTAAGAATTTCTTTGTAAGAATAACAATTACAAAGAAGTGTCAAGTAACATACAGAAATTAAATATGACATTGCGAACTAGAAAACTGACAGTATTTTCTTGTAAAATGTAGGCTACTATAATAATCTTTGTTTTATGTACAACTTTGAAAAAAAAAAAAAGTTTTTACATTTACTTTGATTTCTTGCCAACTCTGAGCACAATTTAAGATCTCAGTTGAAATCTCTTCTCAAACTCTAGAAAAGACATTCGATTTCTATGTTTTTTTCCAAAGGATCTCCATTGCTCTCAGTTAAAACAGACTCAAATGAGACAATTGCTGAAATAAGAGTAAAGAGCTATAGGTATAGGTATAGGTGCAGGTGCCCATAATCTCTCTGTTGTGTACAGTCTTAAAGAGAGAACGTTTTATTCTCTGTCTCCCTCAGATTATCAGCGGACATGATTAAATAGCAATAAAGATGCACTCAGTGCTTCAGCTGGGACAGTAAATGGAAAAGCTCTCTAATAAAACAGCTTTAACAAACAAGACAGTGCAGGGGCTTCTCTTCAGGGCTGTTTCTCAGTGATGGAATCAAATAGATTGCACTGGAAGCTTTAAACCGACACTGCAGCTCCTAATACAATTAGATTAACGCTGGCTTCTGTTTACTTCCCTGGGTATTTGCAGTGGTCTGTATTGCATTTATTTGTCTACAGTTCTCTGCTAAACTACATGAGACAGATCCGGGGCAGGGTGAGCCTCCCACATCCCAGCGCAACGTGGAAGGCTTTGGTGATCAATATTATACTGCTCAGCTAGGAACACAGTGTTGTTAAAAGACAAGCGAGGTTATAAGAGAAGTAGACTTATTATGAAGATATGCAAAGTTTTAAAGCCAGAGGAAATTTTGTTGTTCGGAAGTTGCTCTTTTAGAGCTCTCAGTTTCATTTATAAGATCTACACATAATCCTCTCAAATTTTTTTCTGTGACTCACATGCCATAGTTTGAGTTTGGGTTAGTTTTGTTGAAATCATCGGTTTTAGATAAACTCGCCTCTAAATGTGAAGTGAATACAAAACAATCTGTGACTGGTCACATGACATCCTGTTCAGAATAAGCAGTAAAGTGTAAGAATACTTTTTTTCTCAATGGGAAATCTGAGAAGATGATGGGATTTGAATTTACACTTCATTTCGACTACTTGTTTTGTAGGAGAAACAACTTTATATTAAAGAGCCCCTAATATGGATTATGAAAGGTTCATATTTTGGTTTTGGGAGTCCCCAACAACAGGTTGACATGCATGCAAGGTCAAAAAACACTTTCATTGTCTTATAATACACATTTAGGTTGCTCAATGACTCCTAAACGATTTGCTCAACGATTCATTTTTCCAAACCCCTCCCTTGCGTGACGCTAATCTGCATGATTGGTCCAATTGGTCATTTGCATTTGATCTTGCCTGTAATGCCTGATAAAGCAGTGTTTGTGAGCAGTGCTGCTTTGTGTACAGCATTACCAGGGGAACCGCTATTTTTATAGCTGGAAAAAAATGGAACCTAGTGGCAAAGAAGAATGAATTAGCATTTTCATTCAAACCAAGTTTTCAAGTTTTCCCGGGTCTGTGTGCACAACAAGTGAGCGGACAATATGCTAATGTTTCATGTTGACGGCTTGCGTTCGTTTTAAAAACGACTCATTTCAATGATTCAGAGTCGACTCTTTCTTTTGAGGGAAAATAACTTTAGACACGGAGCACTTTCAGATTTATAACTTTGCAGGATGTTTTCATTCACTTAGAGCTGCATGAAAGGTCATTTTCAAAAATCCATAATAGGGGCACTTTAAATTACCATTTAAAAGATGAGGTAATGAGTGATTTTCCAGTTAAAAGTGCGATCAAAATGATTCCTGAATGTTTTCCTCATTAATTAAGAATTATATTTTATTATAAAACATATTACATTTTATAATAATAATACGTTTAAAATAATTTAAAGAAATTAGAAACCCAGTTAAAAATTGAACACTTTAATTTGTGGAATAAATTACTCAAGGCTTCTAGTGTACTTCTCAGGGTTGTGATAGATAGATAGATAGATAGATAGATAGATAGATAGATAGATAGATAGATAGATAGATAGATAGATAGATAGATAGATAGATAGATGGATAGATGGATAGATAGATAGATAGATAGATAGATAGATAGATAGATAGATAGATAGATAGATAGAAACACAATGTATGATTTTACTGTTGCTTTCTTGTCTCGGTTTTCATCCCTTCTGCTTTGTCTCATAAGGCACAAGTGACAACAAACCCACCCCATAAATCCATTTCCTGCAGACAATACTCAAGGCTGATCTGACGCAAGCTTTCAGCAGCTCATGATTTGCTCGCTGAGGGTCAGTGGATTATTTTGGAAGCCAGCGGTGGGCTTCGCTCTCAGAGACGAGGACTCAGTCAATGCCATTCTTCTCCGAACCACATGTTGACAAGTCAGCTTAATGTGAAGCAGGATAAACTGTGATTGGTGCCGTCGCCCCCACTGTTTGTCCCAACTCTCTCCATCTCACGCAAAAGAGAAATCTCTCTCCTGCTGGCTGAACAAACTGTGGCCGGGCCTCAAACTAGCCCACGTCTCTCCTGCCGGTTCCTGAATATCATCCTCTCCTGCGACTCCTGTGATAACAATCAGCACAAGGTCTGTGTTAAATGAAGTCAAGGGGATTTTTGCAGAGGAGTTTGGAGGTTGTATGACTGGTTGCTGGTGGTTTGAGCTTATCAGGACGTGGCGTGTTAAACACTTTATGCGGTGAAATGAGTGTGTGCTCCATTATGTGATAATTCTGTCAATCATGAGGTCATCAGCACAGCTCCTATCACAAGAGGATAATTGGAGTTGTAACTGTGAATTACATTTTTTTCTCTCCCTCCTTAAATGAAAGATAACAATACACGATGAATATGACTGCTTCTTTTTTACAGAGGTGATTACTGATGACGTCTCTTAATTAAAGTACCTCTGATTAGCTATTTTAATGTGCCACATAACTGGAAACAACATAATTTGAAACCTTTAACTTCTGCATTTATTGAAAAATTGAGAAATATATAAAATATCCTACCAATCCAACAAAAACATATTCTAAGAACGTTTTGTCAATGTTCCCATTAAGTTATGAAAACATTATTTCAGAATGTCCTCAGAATGTTCAAAACATCCAGTTTTTTTCCTTTGGTCATGTCAATATTAGAGAAAACATTAAGGCAATGTTAAATGTTTATCAATTTGTAAACTTTATTGGAATTATATACAGTATTTGAATGTTGAAAATTTTCATGGCCCCATTATATTTTTTTGTTTTAATATCTGAACATGCAGTATGTCAAAAAAAAAAAAGTTCTATTTTAGCTTCCTGCATTATTATTATTTTTTTTTTTTATTAACACACCGAATGTGTGTAAGTTCATAAAACAACATTTTTAACAAAAAGCAAAAAAGTCTACATCTGGATCAGATTAAGAATGATGATCAAAATATAGCTGGATTAGATTTCGTCCATCAACACTCCCCAAAAGTTTGGCAGCCCTAAACCACTTCCTGGGTTGAAATTTCATTCGGTAACGTTAGGCAGTTTGGATTTATATGCTGTTCGATGCTTGATGATCACAATATTTTACTTGCGCATATTCTAGCTTCTGCTTCTTCTTCACTGTTTTTTGATCCAGACATTCAGTACTCTTTCAGAAGATATGTAACGAAAACGTCCTGAAAACATTCCCTGTTGGCTTGGTAGTTGCTGAAATGAAGGTTTTAGGTTCAAAATCGATCATTAACATCTGTGACAGAAAATAAATTGCAAATCAGTTTGTAAAACAAACAAATATTATGTTTACAGTAATGTACTAACAATGGAAGTACATTAACTTAAGGAAGAAACTCTGAGAAAAAAATAGCTTCTAATTGGATGAACTACTCTCTATTACGTATTCTTGCACATTTCATGTGTAAATCTGTCTTTCATTGCTGTACAGTATATTTAAACATGTATTCCAGTGCTGTGTTTTGCACCATAGACTTCCATAGTAAATGCACTATTGTAAATGTAATTATTGTTTTGTTTGTTTTTGGTGATTCAAAATAATTTTCTGTGCTTATCAACAGTACGTCACAGACACTGTCAATAGAGCTTAACTTGTTTTTGTCTCAGAATGTTCATTTAAATGGCATTGTTCTTTAGCCAAGATGTTTTGTTTAGATTTTAATTTGAGTGTGTTAGAGAGTGAATGGTCAGGAGGATGGTTCACAAAAACCTTCCAGTTCCACATATATGTGAAAATGTGGGCATAAAGCGTGTTTAAAAAATAACCTTACAAGCTGTGTTCATGCGATATGAAACGGATTATCATAAAAATGTAGTAAGTTTATATAATAATTAGTGCTTCTAAAAGTAAGTGCCAAACTTAACCCTGGGTACAACTTTTGTGTTTTGTGTCATAAGACCCACATTGGTTTTACATGCAATTTGCCAAAAAAAAAAAAAAAACACTCGTGCAAATACAAAACCTCTTGTAGCTTGACAGAGACTAAACATGAAAAATATATGAAAAATAAACGAATAATTAATAAAATAAATAAAAAGTAAATACATATATTATATATCACTTCTAATTTACCTTGTTTTGTCTGTTGTGTTAGGGGTCGATTTTACCTACATATTTTAGTATTTATTAGCTTGACATGCATGCCAAACACCATTAGATCTCATATAGTGTTCTTGCCCGTTTGGAAGAGTAAACAATTACGGAATGTTGTTTTTAGGTGTACTATCCCTTTAATGATATGATAATTCGTTTTCAGTTTAATTTAATATATTTCCTAGCTTTATTCATCATGGTTTGTGCAGTGATATTGTCTGCTGTATGTGTGTATGTTGTTTCATTATACGTATGTGGGTGGATGCAAATGCAACAGAAATGTAATACTTCCTGAACTTGTCAGGGATGAATTCTACCAGACTCTTCCTCCCCAACACTGATGGATGGAGTAGATTGCATTAAAAAAGCAAAGGTTAAAGGTCACGGCAACGGCCTCTCTTACACTTCTCCAAGCCTGTAATGAATTTTGAAAGATTGCCTGAGTGTTTGCAGAAGAGAATCGCAGATCAAGTGAGAATGAGCAATGAACTTCTGTGGGATATTACACACGAAGCTGGGGAGGGGAAATCGGCGTGGAAATGATTGATTGGATAGGCCAAAGGAAAATGACATCATGGATTTTGTTTATTCTCCATGGTGTGTGGCACGTGGCCTTTTAACCCGCCGTGTGATTTCATATCAGATTGTTTTCTAATACGCTTTGATGACTCTTTTGAAATCCAATCACTCAGCCTACAAATCTCCCGTTCCACCACATCCCAAAGCTGCTCTATTGGGTTGAGATCTGGTGACTGTAGAGACCATTTGAGTAAAGTGAACTCATTGTCATGTTCAAGAAACCAGTCTGAGAAGATTTGAGCTTTGTGAGGTGGTGCATTATCCTGCTGGAAGTAGCCATCAGAAGGTGGGTACACTGCAGTCATAAAGGGATGGACATGGTCAGAAACAATTCTCAGGTAGGCTGTGGCGTTTAAATTATGCTAAACTGGTACTAAGGACCCAAAGTGGGCCAAGAAAATATCCCCCACAACATTACACCACCACCAGCCTGAACCGTTGAGACAAGGCGTCCATGCTTTCATGTTCTTTACGCCAAATTTTAACCTTACCATCTGAACGTCGCAGCAGAAATCGAGACTCATCTGACCAGGCAGTGTTTTTCCAATCTTCTATTGTCCAATTTTATGTGAGCCTGTGTGAATTGTAGCCTCCGTTTCCTGTTCTTATCTGACAGGAGCAGCACCCGGTGTGGTGTTATCCTGCAGTAGCCCATCGGCTTCAGGGTTCGATGTCTTGTTTATTCAGAGATGGTATTCTGCATACCTTGGTTGTAACGAATGGTTATTTGACTTAATGCTGCCTTTCTATCACCTCTAACCAGTCTGCCGTTCTCCTTTGACCTCTGACATCAACAAGGCATTTTCGTCCACACAACTGCCGCTCACTGGATATTGTCTCTTTTTCTGACCATTCTCTGTAAACCCTAGAGATGGTTGTGCGTGAAAAATCCCAGTAGATCAGCAGTTTTTGAAATACTCAGACCAGCCCGTCTGGCACCAACAACCATTCCATAATGTACTACGTACAAGGTCATTTCATTCACCATAAATGCTTCTTGGCAGCACAGATCTGACTAGTATCCTCTCAGCTTGAGCTGGACAGCCATGATGCTTTTTCCCATTCTTTCACAGGCCTATCATTACTTTGAAACATAAAAGCTAGTGATGTATAGACATCCTGTCAAGATATAGAAGTCTGTGTTATGGTGACATGTCAGATTTAATATCGTGCCTTCACATCAAACTTTCTTACAATGTCGAGCCAGCGGTCCAGCGCTCTGATGAAACCCATGCATGTTTGCATTGATGGATCCTTTAAAGTGAAAAGATAGCAAAGATAATTGATTGAATTTAAATGAGCGTATCTGACATCAGTACAGGCTGGTGCATCTTTACCAATGAAGAAAAAATGAAAAATAAAGGCATGTTTCATGCAGATGTGATCAAAAAGTTAGGAACACTTAAACAGTTAAACAGCGTAAAGTTTTCAGTTCATGTCAACCAAACTAAAAAGGCATTTCTGACATTTGAAGGTCATTCTCAAGTTCTTTTATCCCATTTAAACTCATGTGGAAAAAATCACCCACAACTTGTCTTCTTTGTCACATAATGTCATATAATCAACAGCGATCTTTTCAACAAAGAGACTTCAACTTATTAATTTTTCCATCTATGCCTGGGCAAAGCCTCCAAATCAACATTCTGACTGGTTGTAATTGCAAAGCCACCATGGTTCGATACACATGACCTTTACTACCTTTAAAGCCATTTCCATTTCATACAAAAATGTCCTGTTAATTGCAAAAGGGGAATAATTTGTTCACCATGCAGTGTTTTGAAGACAGTGTAAGAATTCATTTCCATCCTAATTTATCAATGCCATCATCCAATGACAAAAAAATGATTTTAAATATTAACGTGACTTTCCCGCTCAAATGTAATATGGATCTGAAGCCTCCACTCTGGACCAACACTGGGAATCATTATTGCGAGATTAAATTGGTCAGACAGTTTTATAACGTTTGGTTTTCATTGCATCTGTGCAGTTTGTGTTATTGCATATTTGCAACTATTTAGTTCTGATGGGGGGGTCAGTATGAACTTTGGATAAAAATATAATAAGTGAACGTGAACACAAAAGATTGCTGTTTACCAGAGAAATGTGCTTAAAGCAATAGTTTCAAAATTTGCCTAAAATTTTTTCACCCTCAGGCCATCCAGGATAGATTTGGAAAAATGTAGCATTCCATCACAGTAGATCCTCTGCGGAATGAGAGTCCAAACAGCTAATAAAAACATCACAATAATCCACACAACTCCATTCCATCGGTCTAGTGAATCAAAAAGCTGTGTGTTTAAGTTGAAATCCATCATTTAAAAAATTTGTACTCTAATCCATCACTCCTGACCAAAATACCAGTCCATAATTCATAATAATGCTTGTGGATTATTGTGATGTTTTTATCAGCTGTTTGGACTCATTCTGATGGCACCCATTCATTCACTGCAGAGGATCCATTGGTGGGCAAGTGATGGAATGTTACATTTATCCAAATCTATTCTGATGAAGAAACAAGCTCAGGATGGCCTGAGGGTGAGTACAATATCAGCAAATTTACATTTTTGGATGAACTATTCCTTTATCATAAAAGCGTTTGATTTTGGGTTGTAGTGTGACAGGTTTAGTGAGATACACTAACAAACTGTTCTCCCATTTCATAAAGAACCAGATACGCATTGCTTTCTCGTCCTCCATGTGTTTTTGATTCCTGCTGACTGATTTTGTTCCGGTTTAAGCGTGCACTCATCATCAACAAACATGCAATCCTCCAGGAGCCGATGGGCGATTATGGCAGAGAGCTTATCATCAGGCCACGGCGGCGCAATCAGGAGGGTGCTTGATTGGCTGTGGAAGAGTTCCAGAGGTTCCAATGCCACTGTATATCTGAATCTCTGAGGGGCCTATCACACAATCTTCAGAGTCATCAGGACTTCCTGTAAACAGCATATTAGCCACAAAAATAACCAGCTGAAGTTCAGACACAGCTTAAAGCTGCTGCATATGACCCGTTATCTATAGTATGCTGCTACGGTGAAAATGTTTTGAGATTTCTGTGTAGGTGCATGTTTGATGTGCATGTATATCACAAACTGTTCAGAAGGTTGGAGAAGAAATTTTTGGGAAAGTAATGAATACATTTATTCATTCAGGCCACATTAATTTGATCAAAAGTGACAGAAACGACATTTATAAAAAAAAAAAAAATCAGCATATTAGAATGACTTCTGAAGGATCATATGACACTGAAGACTGGAGTAATGATGCTGAAAATTCAGCTTTGCATCACAGAAATAAATTACACTTTAAAATAGATAGTAGAAAGAATTATTGCCTGCTCTAAAAACTGTGACAACTAGCCCCAGTCTCACTTATTACACATGAAAAGAATGCAGTGTGCAGCGAGTTCATTAAATTATGTTTATTTATGGAAGTTTTCTTGTACATAGTTCACCATGCAGTCTAACAGTAACTATTTATACACGTCACGTGACAGAAACAGTAACACGACTATGAAGTAATATGACATCATTATATACCAGGGTTTGAACGTACAGTTTACATATTTACAGATGCCCATTCATCATTCTCTGCCTTGCCACACATCTGCTTTCTCACCTATCACAGGACACACGAGGGGGTGAAGCAGTGTTTAACAAAATGTAGTAACTGCAAGGCACAAAATGTTTATACATTTCTTTGTTTATCAGGGAGTAAAACGAAATCTCATCAAACTGCCATAGATCACATGCCACACAACACCACACAACCGGCATGTTGCATAGAAACTGTGGCGCTACGTCAGTCAGCTAGAGAGGAACGTGATGCCTGTTTGATAACCTCCACCTGAGTGATCTCACAGTGTGGAGACCACAACGTCACGTCTCATTGGAGGCTGATTAGGACCACATTACTGCCCTCAAATAACATGCCTCAATGTTTAGGCATGAAACAACTGAACCTGCTTACATGTTGCTAGCTGGCTAATCAGGTCTATTACAGAAGAGGCTTATGTGTACTTTAGTGGTGTACTTTCAGTGTCAGATGGGGTCAGGACGGTGGAAGACTGGTGAGGTAGCTCAGTCAAGTGTGGAGCTTGAAGTGGAGGTCACCAGGAGGGCAAAGGTCACAGGTAAATAGTAAAGCAGCCAGGAGGAAGAGGATACAGGAGCAGAGGATGAAGGACTTCGATCTCTAAAGTGCCAGACTAATGGCCCATGCATTAATATCCACTTAGTTGTCCGTTCCAGACCCCCACATCACCACCCAGAGGTGGTGCGTCAGACCACAGAGAGCCTCCACTAGATCAGTCAGCGTTTACACACAGGTGTGGCGAGACTTCCAGAGAATCTCTTCAAGAAAAACACACAGATTCACATAGTTAGTTAAAACTGCAGTACACACACACATCATTTTTTAAATATAATTTCCAATTATTTCTTGTAAACAGCAAAATAACCTAAATCCACCACATAATTTATATTCCTTTGCATATACAATAATATATATATATATATATATATATATATATATATATATATATATATATATATATATATATATATATATATAATTATAATTTCTGCTAAATGCATTAATATATATAAATAAAATTATCTCGCTCATATTAATATTAATCACTGATACATTTAACCTATATAATGACATATATCATATATCATCATGATTGCGTGAATATTTCTGAGCAGCAAAAGTGATAGATCTGTAAAGAAATATATTGAGGGTCGAGTGTTACCGTGTCCTATACGACTCAAAATAATAAACCACAAAGTTAACAAAATGATTCTCTACTGTTTTGAGCGAGAGCCCTTCTTGTTTCTTGTTGTTTTATGTATTGATTTGTCCTCTATTCAACTATTAAGAATTTCTTGAAAAAGAATGAATAAATTAAACTATTTTACACACACACACACACACACACACACACACACACACACACACACACACACACACACACACACACACACACACATATATATGATTATATAATGTATATGATCATTATAATATTATTGCAATTCAACATCCTGTGGACAATTCCATTTAAATGCACCAAGATATTATGTGTGCAATACAGCATTGCCTCTGATTAGTATGTTTGTTAGTTTGGCTCAGGTCTTCTCTGTGTCTTGTGACACTGCAGTGCATTTGACTGTGCAGTGTGAGCTGAACCCACAATGACCGCAGGGCTGACATGATAGTGTCTGTAGAGACAGATAGTTGGCTCTCTCTGCTGTTCACCGTGTCCCTGAAGCCTCGGGCGCTTGCTGAAATGTGTCCGACTCACCAACTACTAACAGTCTTCAAGATGACCTTCCCTTTGTATCATATAACTGTTATCATTTCATCATATTTGTATGTGGTGGCTACTCACCAAAACTCACAGTTTCTTCTAAATTTATGCTCATGAACTGAAATGTAGCCAATTCCTAAAAACAAATTTTGCCCAGTACTAGCTCAAGTTTGTGTGTTTGCCATGTTAATTCTGTCAGATTACAACGTGTCTTATTGTTGCAGTCAGGAAATTTGTTAGAGATTAAGAAAGCAACTCTGTATGAGTTATCCATCTGCTGTATATGCATTTCATCAAGAGAAATGATTGCCGACTGACACAGGTTCATTATTCCAGCCCTGTTGTGATGAGGCCCAGCAGCGACCGAGAAAGAGACGTTAAGAGAGAGAGACAGAGACAGAGAAAAATGGGAAAACAATTCCAAAGCTTACCCCATTGGATGTACGGACCACGTTATGTAATGAATGCTTTTCAAACCAATTTACTGGTAAAGGAGTCATCATGTAGAAAGTACAGTGGTCTATAATTTAAACCATAACACTGTCAGTCTAGACCAGGCATTTGCGTCATCGAGAAGTGAGCCATTGGGTTTTTATCAAGCAGAATTTCACAACCAACAATGGAAAAGCACAAAACACTCATTTTAATGCATTAATTAATAAATCATGCTAACGTGCATTATGGAGTGCACTGGAAAATGGGGTGGTTTGCAATGTAACGATTGACATCAAAAAGACCCCACGGCTGTTTTTCAGCAGTGCGGTAGAAGTTCCCAGGAGGGAGAGGTTGTGTGTGTTGAAGCGAGTCCTATAGCACCTACCTTGACCTGAGGCCTGCTGCTGAGTCTACTCCTTCCTGCAGAAGAGCTATCTGTCTGTGGACTGCTGATCTGAGCCCTGCAGCCCTCCGCAACACCACCGCTGCTCTCTGACCTTGCCAGCTGGAAGAGAGACAACAAGAAAAATGTTACATTCTTCATTTTTATTTTTTTATTTGTTAGTTTACATTACCTTTACTTTTTACATTTAATTTAATTAATTTTAATATTATAAATTAAGTTAAATTCAATTATTAAAATGTTCTTAGAATTTTATTACAGTTTGTATTTCTTCGCCAATAAAGTTAGTAAACAAAATAGAAAAAATTATGATTGTTTGCAGATAAGTTTCACAAAAACTTCTTCCACTGGAAAAGTGTTTATAGAAATGTCAAACAAAATTATTCTTAATTTCCTAAAATGTTCTTAAAAATAGCTGTCTTTGCATATTCAATTATTGCATATTTTAACATGAAAAAATTATCACCTACAAAAACAAAGTTTCACCTGTATACGTACATTTGCCCTGTTGTTACATTATGTATTTGGCACTATACTCATGTATGCTGGAAATGCTTCTAAAATGTGATATATATATATATATATATATATATATATATATATATATATACCAATAAAGTACAGTGAATTAAAACTGAAAAATTTAGAGAAAAAAGACAGACAGACAAAAAGATAGACAGAGCAGAAAGAATCATGACTAGATTGAGTTGGGGGAGTGTCGTTAGTTGTAATAGTTCCCTTTCTGTTTTCACATGAAGCCATCCAGCTATTTTAATGAAATCAATATATCCATATGTGTACAAACACTGAAATTCAATTGATGACTTAAGTAAAATTTATTCTGTGTTTTCAGTCTCAATGATTAGCTGGGAAAAAACATAATTTGCCTGATATAAGGTCAAATGTAGGATTTGCAGACAGAGTTGAAAGCAAGCAGGGAGAAGTTTGCATATGAAATAGAAAACGACTTAAAAAGAACACAAATACATGCTAATTCAGTCATGAAATTAAGTAATGATCCTCGCCGCATTCTTGCTTATGAATCATAATATAATCTGACTGATTATGATTATTCTGTTCTGTAGACCTTAAAATTTTAAATCTATGCCGGCAAATCCTTCTTCCATTAGCACTTCAGGGGGAAAGCGGCGGGGAGGGGTGAGAGAATGAATAAAAAATCCCCTCTTAAATATTTAGTCAATGAGATGAATTCAGCAGAAACGCACACTGCTCTCATTACAAGCAGATAGGGCACAGTGTAATGTTGAAACACACCTGTTTATGAGTCGACTTGGCTTCCTGTAGAGAGCAGTGCCCCTTCCCGACATTCTTCTGTTTCATCAACTGTGAAGCAGGAGCCCTTTCATCGCTATCAGTCTTCCTTATCAGCGGACAGTTAATTTTAGGATTAATATAAAGGCTGCCATCCTCTTTTAAAGGATTTGTAGTGGAGCAAGAGACTCTTATCTTAGTCATTACAGGGGAAATATTGGATTCAAGCATTTTAGTATCTGCAAAACATTCAACAGTATCTATCGGGGTTTCACGTGGTAAAGGATTAAGATAAGGCGCCTCATTATGGCACTCTGGCTGGCTACCAGCTACTCTTCCTTGAGAAATACCATGTGCTTTTAGGTATTCATCACAACCCGATGAAGGTGCTGGGCTTGGGAGACTGGCCGGCTCTGTTACTTTGGTGGCATGTCTAGTGGGCCGTTTGCTAATGGACATGCTGTAACAGAGAGGAGGGCCCAGGTACACTTCCTCTGAGCAGGCTTCAAAGAGCGGCTCTTCGTCATGGAGATCTGGCGTACTCGAAAGTGTCGGGGTGCTGCTCTTGTCCTCTGCATATGTGCTGACCTCTCCGCAGTCGCTATCGTGCGAAGACAGTGACAGATAAGAGTAGAAGTCGCCCTTGCGCAAATGGATAAGCCGATGGGAGTGCTCGAGGACCTTCTCTCTGATCTGAGATACAGACGTTGGGCTACACACCTCCGTAGGCTGCTCTGCCTGGGCCTCTTTGGTCTTCAGGGCCACAGATGTCATGTCAATGATCTCCATCACAAAGTCATGGACACTGTCACTCTTGGGCTCTACAGAGATGAAAGCAGGGTGGTTGCAGCTCTCTGAAGAGCTTTCTTGATGGTTCTCGTGGACGTCACTCAAAAAGGTGGCGAGCTGCTTCTGTCTGCTGTGAGCGTGTGCAGCTAAGACTGAACACTCTTCTATCGGAGTTATAGATGGGGAGGGAAGGTGGGAATTGTGACATGGCAGCTCGCCTTTCAGCTGCCCTTCCAGGGAACTCAAGCTCAACTGTTCACATGACGATGGTGAGGTGGCAGCCACCATATCACTTTTGATGCCATCCGTCACATAACAGTTTTTAAATGATTCCCCTTTCTTGGTTAGCAGACCTCCCTCTTCCCTCAGCAGTTCGTCGTCTTCATCTTTCCCTTCGATGTGAGTTCTTTCGACATTGCCGTTCTCCATGTCATCCACAAAGCGGGTGATATAGCTCCTGGTAGCGTCCTTTCGGTTGCCATCCACCTCCCATTGCTTGAGGTTCTCGTTTTTAGCATTAGTGTTGGTTTCTAAGAGTTTCAGCGCAGACCGGCTGAGAAAGTTACGATCGTTGGCGGTCTTAACGGGTGACAGGATGTCTTTAGACATGGTGCCACACTGCAGTTCATCCACTAGATCTGCCTCATTTTTCTCTTTATTCTGAGATCTAGGCTTCATCCAGCTTTGCAATTCACCCTTTATATCATCCAGCCCAAGAGCAAGGGAACCTTCAATATACTCCTCCTCTGAGGTTACACTAGAGTCGTCGTCTTTAATACAGAGCTCTTCTTCAGTAAGCGTCAGAGTGGAGCTGGAGAGAAGATCACTGTCATCCTCATCGTCAGTACAGGCTGAAGTGCAGGAAACGTTGACGACCATACTGATGCTTGCGTCAGTCTCGTCGGTTTGTTTACGGAAGGATGCGTTGGACTCAGCAGCCACGCAACGGTTCATTTGCACAGCCAGGTCCTCGGATGCCACAGACGAGTCCTCAGTGCTGCTCAATTCTGTCAGCGAGGCTGCCGAGCTCTCATTAATGGAGGAGGGAGCTCCAGCAGAGCGTGACCCACGCCACAGCGAGCTGCTTTGGAGCGTTACGTCAGAGACACTACGTGTCATCTTCATTGCAAGAGGGCTTTGGATGTCCTCAAGGCGTTTTAGAAGTTCCAGAGTTCTTCTGCTGAGTTCCCCCGTGGACTCCACAGTCGATTCATTGTCCCTCAGACTTTCCTTACTCCCCGCATCTTCTGCGCTCTTACATGGAGTAAGCCAACTTTCCAGGGATGTGCTACGAGTCAGTGCCTCTTTGCTCGATGGGAATAACTCTCCTACTGCGAAAAGAGAGTCAAGGGAAGACCCCTGGGAGAGCTGTGCAAATGCCTTTTCAAGCTTTTGCTGTGAAGTCACCCTCTCTTCGTCTCCGCTCATGTTGAGATATTTGTCATTAGCCTCTTGGCTTAACCCAAAGCTGTTGGAATGAGTCTTCGCTGGCTCCTTGTGGTGTTTCCTCTTGCTTTCTCCACTATCCTCTTTCTTCTTTCTCGTGATATGCCATCGCTGGTCTCTCTGCCCAATAGTAAGACTATCACCATATTCTGCACACTTGTTGGCACGCTCCAAAACTCTGTCTATGTCTTCATCAGAGACTCTGTCTCCATCAAGAGAATCTTCTCTGGTAGGAAGGGTGAAAGTAGCACAAACTTTCGGATCATCATTCTGGAACATTCTGGTCTCCATGTCCCCTTCACTCACTATCCCACTTTCGCTCTCGGATCTCCTGGCTGAATCCGATAGCAGCCCCTGCTTCGCCTTCAACAGGTCTCCCAGGATGTCAGGTAAGCATTCAGCTGAGGAGAAGGAGGAATCCATGCTTTGGCGCTTCAACACTGACTGCTGGGATTTGGTTGAGGATGATTTGTGATTATACTGGGGTTGTTGGTAGAGTTCAACATGTGGCAGACTGTACACCTGATAAACAGGAGAAGAAGAGCCATTTAATTCTGCCGAGCTCAAGGCTGCTTTGCACCGTGTGTCATTTGTGCATGACTCGGTGAGACTTAAATGCTCCTTTGGGGAATCAAGATTGGACTTAGATCCAGGGTTTTGCTCATTTTCACAGTCCTGTGTTTCCAGATCACAGATGGTCATGTCCATCTCATCCCACTCCCAAGATTCTTCCGTCTGGCCATGGAGGTCCATGAGAGAAGACTCAATGAGATTTTCAGGGACCTGTAATGGACAGAAGAAAATACTTCAGAGGCATATAAATACTTGGTTGGACTTTCAATTAAGTTAATCTATGACAAATACATTTTTGCTTAGATATGGGCATTCAGCACAGGGCATAATTACACAAATTGCTTTGCTTCTTGTTCAAGCAGGAAGGGTTTATTTATATGATCCTCTTTATCTCATTACTCTAATAAACTGGCAAATTTAACACTTGCTTTGTATTTCATATATCCCATAAAATGAATTTTTATTTGATTTCTGTTTATTCTCTTTCTGCTGATGAGGAAAATACTAATGCACTGGCTTGGATCGGTGCATGATAAAAACCCTCATCTGTGAGAACAATCAATCAGTCTAATCAAATAAGAATAATTTTAGTTAGCTGCCTCAGCTAACATTTGTACCCCGACTGCAGCAGATAGATTAATTATAACCTTTAGCTATGCCATTAAAAAAAGTCATTTTACCATTTTGTGGAAGGTTAAACAAGACTTACTAGCATGGCCTTAGATTTTTGACTGAATAGCGGGCACAGTGTCTGCTACTCTATTCAACTTTAAAGAGAAATCATGTAATAACTCGACAGTGTCAATTAAAGCTCTTTTAAAAACCTTTTTTCCCCTTGTAACACTCACTCTTTCACTGGCTTACCACTACCTTAAGAGCAGGTTAACGTTAACTTAAAAAACATTGTCTTTCATTGACCTTCAGAATTCATGATATTTAAAAAAAAGGAAAGAAAGAAAAGAAAAGAAAATCATCCTACAAGATTTTTTATTTTTTATTTTTTTAGACACCAGACTTGTTGTGAGCAAGGCCTCCTGAAGCATTCAACAGTCAGCTATTTCATCATCTCACAAAGTGTACTGTATTCACAAAAACAAACTCTTCCTATTATTATTCTTTTCCTTTCTTCTGCACCCGCTGAATAGTGAAATTGCACTTCAGCCCCACAAGGTCAAGCTGAGCAAGGGGCCAGTAATTTGTCTTCTCTGTGTAAGAGAGTGGACGCTCACAAACAGGTTTTCTGCGTGAATCATGCAGCCTCCCCAGAGCCCTGCTGCTACCATGCAGGAATGCACAACATCTACATGACAAAAGGCAAAGTCTAGCCCTTGGCCCGCTCCCCCATTTAACACGCACTGTAACGGTCCCACACATACAATAAGAGACTAGTTAAGGGTTCCGTTTTCAGGATAGGAAGTCTTTTTATATTGCAGTGAACACAGTATGTGCACATGTTATGTTGTTTAAGAGACTACTTCCTCCCTTTCAGTGCAGGATGGGGACACAGGACCAAGTTATTTCATTGCTACGGGTTACTCAATATACATTGAGAACAGTCAGTTATTTCTGGCAGCGCCTGTAATCGATTGAGTTCACAGTACAGTGAGTATCTGGGGAACGCATCTAGCCACTGTCCTCTTACTATGTGTATTCAAGAATAATATGTGGCCACTTTCCCTGCCTTATATATCATTCTTATTGCACTGTTACAGCGGTGCTGCACTTTATTATTGGAACTAGAGTAGATCTGCTTTACAAATTGTCCTGGACAGCTTCCTTTGAGCAGAGAAACATATAAGGAGATCTATGAAATGCCTATTCAATGGGTTCAATAAAATATATATAAGCACGTTTATTTTTACAATTATAATGGTTACATTAGGAAGCAGCATCTCCTTGCTGACATAATTAAATTGGTTGTTAAAAATAAAGACATTTTTATACAAAATACTAAAGAACTGCATCAAGGAATTGATACATGCACATTGCTGCATTAAACATCCAACATTGTAAGGTCAAGGTGTCAACAGCGTAAAAGGGCCATTTTTAGTCAATTTAGAAATCATTGCATACTGTTCACAAACTGGGGTGAATTCACTAAACAGTTATGCCCCTTTATACTATCAGCGCTGATATAGCACTGTTACATTTGAATTACACAATTCACCCATAGAATGCAAAAAATTTTAGCATTATGGAAAAAAGGAGGTAAACAATTTGTTTAATTAAAAGAGGTGTTTGTGTATATTTGCGAGATGGGAAATTGCATCATGCAAATAGTATTTTTTGAGCTTGTTTGCATCAATTTGAATAATTCCTTTAGTGAATTAGGTGCTAAATAATGCAAACAGAGCACACAACTACTTAAAAAAAGAATACAGTACACAGAGTGCTGTAAACAGTATGCTAGTATGCCACTCCACCACAAACACAACTAAACCGCCCAAAGTGTGGACAGCACTACCTGTGCATGCACCACCCTGTTTATATTCACAACGTACAGTATGTTATCTTGTTTACTTGTAACTGTAGTGTAAAGCATATGTGACCTGGTCTCTGCCCAGCGAGCGTTTCAGTCTGGTCTGCCACTGAAGGACCTGCATGACGATGGCCTCCCAACGTCTCTCCAGGTTGACCTGCAGCAGCTGCAGCGACTGGCGCTCTGCCTCTGAGCTCTGATGTTCAGGCCCATCCAGCAGCCTCTGACAGAGCCTCAGCACGGAGGAGATGCCCTTCCGTCTGCCCCGCACCTCCATACACAGAGCCTGCAGAGACAGGAGCAGGTCAGTCCTCTCATGCACTCATAGACTGGTGTTAGTCAACAGGGTTCAACATCCCTGTCATCAGGGTTCAGGGTAATTTTTTTTATGAAAGAAAGTTTTACTCTGACTTCTCTCTAAAAGCATAACTTTGAAACTGCAGATTGCCAAGCTACTAATAATTTAAAGAGGTTGAAACTAAAGTCAAGTTAGAACAAACCCAAATCATGAAACTAGACTCCCTAAATGACTGAAATGAAAATAAAAAAACATTGATTAATAGCTGTATTACAAAAAAAATAAAAAAATAAAATGAAACTAAGAGAACTTACTGATAGAAATAAATACAAAAAAAAACCCTTCATCAAATGCTGTTTAAAAAATAAGTAAGACTAAGAAATACTCTGATTGATAGAAATTAATACAAAAATAATTTTCATGAAAGAAACCTTAATGATAAAACTAAAAACACACTGATATCCATGAATGCACAAAATAAACATTGATAAAATGCTGTATTTAAAAACCTAAATAATAAATCTAAAACAGTGCTAGAGATGAATACATAAAAAAAAGTAAAACAAGAAAAAAAGAGAAAAACTTAGATAAAAGTAAGTTTTGCTACAAAATTACCAAATTAATGCTGTGCAGGGACTTCTGGAAAAACTTGATTCGATCCATTGCTATTTTTATAGCCGGTTCATTGACACAAATGAAACTATTTGTTTGTGTAAAATTTTAAAAAAAAATTAATATCATTTTTTATTTATTCTCTTTGAAACTAATGATACAGATATTCACTTTAAAAATATATTTTAATATTACTGAATACTTAAAAAGAGAATGCAGAATGCTACTCGGGGACTTCTAGTTATTTTACTAACTTTTATTAAAAAGAATCAAACAAATAGAAATAAATCACTAAAATGAATCAGACTTTCCAGAGTTACTTTAAAAATGGAAAGAGACACCTTCTATAACAGTTACATATAGGGTGACCATATGCGCCGTTCATACGGGACATGTCCCGGCCAGGATTTTAATATTGTCTGAAACATCCAGAGCAGTTTGACCAATAACATGCAGGTATTGTACATAATCGACCAATCGTGGGGCTGCGTGTGAGAAGGTGAGATCTAGAATAAGACTTGTTATAAGGTCTAATATACAATACAAAGTAACGAAAATAGTGAGAAACACGACACCTGTTGCCACACAAAAAAGCTGAGCTACAAAAAATATAGTACAGTCTATAAAAATGACTTTTAATGAACTATTCATTTGCCCCAACTGCAACACAGGGTTTATTGAGATCCATGCATGTGAACTCACTGCACCTCAGAGCCACTCAGTTTCCGTGGTATGAATGAACATAGTGAATGAAAAGAGAGAGACAGATGGAATCACATTGAGAGAGAAAGAGACTCCTGTGCGCTTGCTGAGGTCTCCACAACAATTCAGCATGTCAGAAGCGTGTAAATCACATCCCCCTCTCCCCATAAACACGACAGAATTAAATATTTAAAGGCCAAAGCTGCACTCGCATGCTTCAGTGTCCAGCTATGAAACTTGTTTAATGAAACCGCCAGAGCATATAGACTGTCCCAAAGAAAGACCACATACACACATTTTGGAGGTGCTGAATGTATTCTGACACTCTGTAACCTGCACCAAACCCCCCTTTAAATATGCAGCGACAGCTCTGCGAAGAGACGGTGCTACTCCATGTGCGTTATGGGACGAAAACATTCAGACAACAATTTATGCAAATCCGGCCAGCCCCGAAAAGCACTGCCTTACATTTTCTGTACATTTTTCAATAAATATTAAACACCATTACATTTCACCATTACATTTAAATTGGATTTTATTTTTCCTGGAGTGCTTCGCTCCTCTGTTTTAGCATAGTTCCCTCTCCCGTGTCTTTTTTTTTTAAACATGTAATGAGACTGTAAAATGCAATGGCAGCATGCTGGAGAGAAGGCAGAGGAGCGGACACGCTGATAGAGTTATCATGCACAAAAGTTAAAACTTTGACATATAGAAACGTGTGAGGTGATGGAAAACTGGCCCTCAAATGGGCACTATTTTTTAATGACGTACAGTGTCTGGGAAATGTAGTGGCCTCTGTACTGGTACTCTTAAAGACAAATGCAAATATTTTACGGCAAAATAGCTAATTTCAGTCAAAGTTAGACTTTTAGATGTCATTCAGCCTCTAGTATCAGGTTACAATATTTGCACAAAAAACTTTTTTTTTTTTTTTAACAATTAAATGGGGGTGGGAGGCAGTGGGCCCTGGTGCCTCATTCCAATATCAAAACACCAAGAGAGGAAGACAGAACAGCATATTGTGAAAGAAAAGTCAAATGAATGAGAAGGGTCTCAATTGTTTCTCCTAGACAACAATGAGATCAAATAGATCTCAGTCAGGTGCAGACATCTTCATACAAACGCAAAGTTTCTCATCAAATTCTCTCAAAAATCAATGACCTGAACTCAAGACACTTACGCACTTAAAGGGGGGGTGAAATGCTCGTTTTCACTCAATCTCCTGTTAATCTTGAGTACCTATAGAGTAGTACTGCATCCTTCATAACTCCAAAAAGTCTTTAGTTTTATTATATTCATAAGAGAAAGATAGTCTGTACCGATTTTTCCCGGAAAAACACGACCGGCTGGAGGCGTGACGTGTGGGCGGAGCTAAAGAATCACGAGCGCCAGTAGGCTTCTGAGAGCATGTGGAAGCTGTGACATTACCGTGAGGAAAAAAACATCCAAAACAAACCATGGCTAACAGTCAGATTCAGCGTATATTTATGATCCAGAATCAGATCCAGAGGCTGAAATTTACCAAGAGCAGCATCAGCAATCAGTCTCTATGTGGTATGTACTGAAACTGTATATATTTGCTTAGCGGTTTTGGAAAATGACTAAGTTCCACTTTGTCGTCTTTTTTTTTTTTTTTTTAAGCTGTACATGTGGAAAGTGCAATTTGATGAAAATATCGCATGTTGTTTGATTGATGTGCTTACACGCTGATAGCTAAGTTAACAACACAGAGATATTTGAAGCAGTTTTACTCACCGCCTTCGGTTCCAACACACGATCGGGACCCTTTTTCGTTGGGACTGCATTATCCTTAAGAAATAAACGATGTGCAAATCCGGCGTCAAACTGGACCTTGTTTGTAAAACAAGCATCTTCGAAATGCAGGGAACAAACACAAACACTTGCACAACTCCGTTGATGCTCTGTAAAAATAAACTCCATCCACTGGACCCTTAATGCTGTTTCTCTTTTGGTAATCTGTGCAGGGTTGTCTTGCCCTGGCAACCAAAAACACACTCCTTTTGTGACATTTCGTGACGCTCTCGCTCTAATCAGTGAGTCTGTGCTCAGCCGCTCAGTTGCGCTGCTATACGGGAGCGCGCGCTCTTCCAGCAGAAGTGCCTTAGGACCCATATAAGGAAATTCCGCTCCATTTAACGTCACACAGAGCCATACTCGAAAAAAACTTTCCGAAACTTGTGACAAACCGGAAGAGGTTTTTTTGGAACAAAAATACTCCTTCAAACGTACAACTTAATTTTTGAAACTTTGTCTATGTTTAGCATGGGAATTTAACAGTGTAAAAAACTCAGTATGCATGAAATAGCATTTCACCCCCCCTTTAAGCAATTTCAAATAACCAACAATTAGACCAATAAACTACAGACCTTGCAGAAGAATTGCTTTTTCATATCAGCATTGTTACCATGAACAAAAACTAAAATGGATATTGAATAATTTGGAAAAATAATTACTAATTGAAAATATATTTCCATGCCAAAATAAATCAGAATGTAATTAACTAACATCATTAATAATTGTAGACAATAGATTTTGATACAAATCAACACATGAACTCTGGTGGCTTAGAAAGTATAAAAATTACATTTAATAAAAACTAAATAAACTGAAACTAACAATAGCCAGGTTTCCATACAAAGTTGTGAATTTAACTTATGCGCAAAATTGTAATATCGTACAAAACATTTGTGAACAAGCACCTTTTCCATCCAACGTGTCAAGGTGAACAAAATCATCACTTCCTGATAAACTGGAATTATGCATCACTAAGAAAAGCAGAAGAAGCTACTGAATATAATAATTTTTTTACTTGCACCTCAGAATGAGCAGACGGAACACAATGAATGCAGTTATTGCTTTCGGAGGTGGATGCTGCTGTATGGGAACGCTGTCTTTTAACAGTTCTGGGGCACAATTAAATATAAATAATTTGATGACAGACTTTGCTCTGGCATTTCTGAATGACCATATAACAACACTTCAGATGCTGTGGAACAAGATTTGTCTGCTGGTTAGTCAGGATTTACCGTCCCATAGCGCAAAGTCACATTACTTTATTGATGTGCTTGGAGGAATTTATTCGCAAAATTCATTTCCATCTCCGATTATTCGCAGTAACACTTTTTCGCACAAGTCAAAAACCACCTTAAGCGAGTGTAAAAACTTTTTTGAGAAGTAAGGCATTTTTATTCAAAATTCAGCATTTCCATCACTCGATTCTGATGCGATACTTCAAAATGTGCATAAAAGCTGGCTGATGGTAACTTATGACAGAGTGAAAACGAAAGAATAAAAATCAACAAAGAAATAAAAAGCTATGTTAAAAATTCCAAACTACAATAATACTTAATTTTTGGAAGTCCACTTCACATTTAGTCTCAGCCTCAGTCGTCACACCCACTGACTGTTGGCTGAACGTCTGATGCATACGGCACACAAAAGTGGAAACACTTCAGGTGTTTTGAAGTCATCATCAGATGAATTATACAGGATTTCCAGGAGACGTGTGTGTCGTGTTCTTTAATGTTTCGCCTAGAAACAAGTTGAAAATGAGCCTATTAAAAAAAAAAAAAAAAACTGGAGTGTTCCTTAATTCGTCGGAGAGCTTTACACACTGTTATTGTGGCGGCATTTCCACGCCCTGAAACGTGATGCTAAATGAGACGAATTGTGATTGGTTGTTTAACATGTCCATCAAAAGACCTCAGGGGCGGGCCTTGGCCAAAGAAAGCTGCCATGGATTCCAGACCTTCTGCCGTCAGTGTGCAGGTCTGTCTACGCACAACTTCACACTGTGCTTCAGAACTGGGCAATAAAAAAAATGGCCTCTGGGGAGTATTTTGTGAAACAAAACATAAAAAGCTACCCTTCAGCTGTCCATCCACTGTTAGAACATACAAGATTGCAGACCCATCATCTATCAGGTGTTTTTTAATAAAGCTATCAGAGGATCAGCCGCCTGGCATCGTTCTTAGGTGCTAACACAATCTCCAGAACGGCAGTGAGACTATTCTCGCGCCTCACTCCCCTGGCTGTTATCGCGTGGCTAAATCCATCTGGTGTACAGTATTAATCTACAGGTCTCTTGCTATCAGAGTCTGTAATCACACCTGAGGCGGAGAGCCGAGCCGTGAAGATGCATGTGTATAACACAGACCTCCCAAGAGTGTTCCTCCAAAAAACTGCTTATCTCTTTATTCAGCACAAAATGAGAACAGACCGTGCCTCCTTCCAGACGCAGCCTAAAGCCTTTAAACTCCAATTCCCCATCTCTCCCTCCCACCTAATTTCATTAAAACCTAAGCCTTATGATATTCTGACATATTTTTGGGGTGCGACTTAAGCATGAGAAGAGTTTAAATGACGCATGCACCAGTGCTGACGCGCTTTCAGGAGGATTGAAAAAAGCCAGACGACAGACTCTGCTCTTTTGTTTTTGGGGGTATTTGTTTCCCGTTCTCCGATGGGAAAACGAGCGCACACTTCATCTCGCTCTTTACAGCCACTGCAATTTTAACATTTTCAATTAATCTCGGCCAGATTGAGGAGCGGAGCCCCAAATCTCTGACAGTGACCCAGTGGATATTCAATCAATTACAATTCATTAGAAATCTCTGATTAATTCTATTTGTTGATTAAGTCAATTAAAACCACAAGCACTTGTTATCGCAAATGAGTATAACGAATTCATGTTGGCCATTTGTTCCCAGATACGTCCCCTCGGCTCGACAGGCTCGAGTTTCATCAACGGCTGTCAGTCGATGCCTCGTTCCCGCGACACGCTAATAGAGAGAAATTGTACCGCAGTGAGCAGATAGACAATAAAAGCAAACCTAACCAACTGAAATTCGATGTCAGCAGGCTGACGCTAGTCATATAATACAGGGAAAAAAGTTCACGATGAAGGATCCTGTTTTGCATTCTACTTGACGTGTTCGTTATTTCAAATATGTCTAAATTAACCAAGTCTGAAATGCACTGGTTTGAGTCGCGCTGTCAGTGACCTTCCACAAAGCTTGTTGTTAAAGAATGCTTATTTTTAATTATTTTCCTCCTTTAAGATAGAAAACTGAAAGTGTTTCAAAATGAGACTAATGTGTTACGAACGGCAGACGTCATCTTTACCGCGCTAAAGCAAACAAATGGCAGCAAAGTGATAACGCTGCCATCAATGGGGACATTTTCTCATTAGCGCCTGTAAATGAAAGCAAGCGGCATGGACGTATAATGAAAAATACGACTCTATGCATGCAAGTGTGTGTGTGTGGCCAGTCGATTGTGTGTAATGAACAGGCCTGTCACCTGTCTGCTCCCCATTACTCGCTGATGAGACGCTAACTCTGCATTTGCCGTTCTCGCACACCCGTCCCAAAACTGACTTAATGCGGTTAGCACTTGCCAAAGAACAGGAGTTCCTTATTTCAAATCATGGAGAAAGTATTGATATTATATCTGCGCCATCACATTCAATCAGCTGGACGGGGCCCGGAGGATGAGGCCCCGGGGCCCCACGCTGCGATGAGCTGATCAAAGATGCCGGCGAAAGATGTGGAGATGGACTCAAACGCTGCTGCATATATTCGGTCTGGCTTCCATTTAGTCTAATTCTCCAATGAAATTCCTTTAATAGGAACGTGGTTTGGAATTGGAGGTGTTTTTGAAAAGGCTCCCAGTGCTGCTTGAAATGACACAGTGATCTCTAAAACAGGTGACTTTTCTACGCCGAGTATACAATAACTATGGCACAATCCATTTTTAACAACATTTTAATTTAATCAATTTTCATTACTTTTAGATATTTAAATTAGTATATTTATTATACATATTTCTCTCACCTGCACTTACCATATTGAATGAATTTCCCTAAGGAACTATTCGCAGTGAAAGGTTGGGTAAGAATAGTTCTTTAGGAAAATTCGTTCAAATTTGTGGAAGCAAGTGAGATAATTGTTTATAATAAATACCTAAATATTGTTCAATATTATTATAATTTAAAATAACTGTTAAAACAGTCTATTAAAACATATTTCTATGTAATTTAATTTCTGTGATTCAAAGCTGAATTTTCAGCATCATTACTCCAGTCTTCAGTGTCACATGATCCTTCATTGTAATATGCTTGAAATAGAGATCTTTAGTAAAATTATAAATATCTTTACTGCCACTTTTGATAAATGTAATGCATTTTTGCTGAATAGAAGTACTGATTTCTTCTTTTTTGAACAGTAGTTAAAAGCCCACCTTATGTACAATAAATCAGATATAAGCATGCATAACGTTCCGGCCTTAAACGCCATCTAGGTATGAATCTCACTAGCTTTTGAAACAGAGCTTCTATTTATAGATATAACAAATCTGCAGATTTCCAGCTCGGGATACAACAGTTTCTGTAGGTAAAACAATTGTTAACTAATGACTGAAGCTGGCATACGGTTCCCATCATCTCTCTTCTCCCTGACAGGAAATATCCAACCCTGGGGTTTTAATATCATGAAGGCACACTATTAAAGGGAAGACAGTTATTAATGAAAGAAGTGAAATTGGCAGCCAACCACTCTGAACCGTCTGACCAGAGAAGGTTAAGATACAATAGAGTCTAATTTTAAACGTCTCCACTACCCCCTATCAAGTAAAGAACGTAATGCTTTTTATTCAGTGGAAGATGGACATTTTTATGATGACATTTTAAAGGGTGACCATACCTGTTTCTCATAACGATGTGTCTCACTATCTCTCCTTTTACACATATTTTAGGCTTTTATTGGCATCAGGGATCTACACTGAACAGACACACATTCCAGCAGCTCGAGCCGGACATGGACACGAGACAGAACATGACTAAACCAAAAAAAACTCGCTGTCACACACATGCTACTGGTTTATAATAATAATAATTATTCTTCCTTTTTAGTGCAATGACAGTCCATATAAATCATACTTACAAATATTTACAATCATCATATTATTATTTTCTCCAGACTGTCCCTGAGAAATCAATGGGAGCCTTTTGGGCTGCGTGTCATTTGATCAAAAGAGAAAGCCAGCCTTATTTCCCCTCCTGATCATTTACCCTGTGTATATTCAAAGCTTTCCCTCACTTATGTTTGTCACTCAGCAGGTGGATGTAATCAGCCTCGCTACCTGTGTTTTGACACGTCTTGATTAATACTCCAAGCTGTTTCTCAGGATTTTAACTCATATAATTATTTCATATAGATTTTCAGTCAGGGGATTTGATGTGTGCTTTTTGCCCTGCATTTATTAAAGGAGCACGGCTCAAATGAAGCAGGGTTTTTTTTAGAGACCGCTCTGCAGTTTGACTAAGCAGTTTCATTTCTGTGTACATCCTAAACACTGCCTGACATGATGCGGTCATGTACTCTAGTTTAAGCATGTATTACACTGCAAAGTCTAAAAGTGTTACAACAGTTTATGATGGTTAATGAACAGCTGCAGGCTTACAGGTGTTATGCTAGATGCTGATCATTTGTGGTTGACCAATATGAGTCCTAACCTGTGGTAAAAGTTAAGAAGTCAAACTCTAGATAGAAAGCTCTAGATAGAGACACAGCTCTTCATACCCACCCTGAAGTGCTGCAGCTGTTTGGTGGCCTGCGAGTCGTGTTGTGGGTCATCAGCGTCTTGAGTCCCGCTCTCACATTGTTGTGCGTCTGGTCTGAGATTCAGATTGAAGATGAAGAGCTCAGTGTCTCTCAGCCAGCTCTTTAACTCCTTTATCCGGCTCTCCAGCTGGGTTACCATTCTACTGGTGTCTGGAGACAGAAGTTCACGCTGACTCTGCTGGCCCACACTGGGCTCCACATGCTCCGCCAGGATTTTCTGATTGGACACAAACAGTGATGTCACACAAGAGTCCATAAAGACAAACAAAAAACAAACATGACTGGTTATCCCAATTAACCATAGTTTTACTATAGTCACACTGTCAAGAAACTGTCAAGAAAATAGCATTTGGATTAAAGGGGTCTTTAAAAAAAATATAAAAACGGTATGATACCAAAAAAAATTATAATAATAATATTTAATATAATAAAGATTATTTAAATATTAAATGTCACAAAACATATAAAAATATAAAAAGCACAAAACAATCAAATAATAAAAAATAATAAAATAAAAAAACAATTAAACAAAAAATATTAAATTAGATATATTTAACAATACAAATTAAAAATATGAAAAACAATAAAACAAAAAAAAAAGAATAAAAAAATGTAAACAAAAATAAAATAAAAACATAATACAATACAATAACATTTAAATAAAATAGTAAATAATAAGATCTTATTAGTAATGTTAGAGTGCTTACAACTATTTACAGCTTTTATAGAAATCACTGTCACATTAACATATTCATGGCTTTGAGGTCCATGATTGTATGGTCTTTTCACAAACGCATTTAAACTTTGATGAATATTCATACAGTAAATGCTGACCCACAAAACAGACAAACAAATTAAAGACAAAATGCATTCGTGCACAAGGCTTACTGAAATGTATGAGACTGCTTTACACGTGAACAGCGATTAACCCCTATTATTTGTGTTTAATTAAGAAGTGTGATGTGGTGATGACTGCCATTTCCACACGGCTGCTGTACGCCTGAAGTGTCTGATAACAGGCTGTTTCATCTGATGAGACTGAAGGGGTTAAAATCTCATCGCACACAAAGTGGCATTTTAGAGCAACATTCAAATGTTTGTTGAATAGCAAACAATCAGCCGCAAAAAAACACACCGATGATTTCAGAAATGGGCTCTGCTGAACAATTTTCCCCGAGTGACAGCAAGAGAAGCGAGAACCATGCTGAGCTGCAGTCTGCCTCTGCACGAGTGTGTGTGTTTGTGCGCCACTTTTTCTTTGTGTGTATTTCCACCTGCCTGGCAAATGCGCTTTTAAGAGACAGGTTGAACCTTGTATACTGAGATGGCAATTGCAAACACAATACACGCCATTATCCAATTAATACACACACTGGCTGCTGTAATTGTCCTTTCCTTTATGTGATCCGTGTGTTGAGAAGCTGGAATGGAAATAGATGTGATTATGACACGGCAATGAAGTGGCTATTTCAGCATGTGGCATCAATTAAGTTCTCAGGGTTTGGCCACACACATCCAGCCTGAGCTTCTCTTTATTAACACATCTGTGTTCCTCCCCTGTCAGCACAGTGTTAATAGCAAAGAAAACGGAGGGTTAGATTCAGTGACAGAGGACATTTTAGCTTTAATGTGAAAATGGCCGAAAACAAATATTGAGGTTTTCTGCTGGGCCAACTGAGGCACAATCAGACCTCATAGTGATTTTATCAGACATTAGAGGTCACAGGGTATGAAAATGTGTTGTTTTTGACACAAAGCAGGAAGAAATGCTGGTCTTTATTTTTACAGAGGCACTTTATACCATTCAATTAGCTCCTGGTGGATAAAATCACATCCCGCATTACTGCTCAGTTTGCATTTTTTATTATTATTATTTTTTTTTTTTGTTGGAAAGAAATTACTTTTATTCAGCAAGGATGCTTTAGACCAATCAAAAGTGACATTTATGTTAAAAAAGACAACTATTTTAAATAAATGTTATTAATAGAATCCTGAAAAAAAGTTGTTTCCTGAGCAGTCATTTCTGAAGGATTTTATGTGACTGGAGTAATTTGCCATCACAGGAATAAATTACATTTTAATATATTAAAATAGAAAACAGTTAGAGTTAGTAATAGCCACAATATTGTATGTTTGATCAAATAAATGCAGACTTGGTGAGAATGGGACTCATAATAATAATAATAATAATAATAATAATAATAATAATAATAATAATAATAATAATAATAATAATAATAATAATAATAATAATAATAATAATAATCTTACATTAGTGTACATTTTGTCTGTTAAATGTCTTGCTTAACTTTAAAATACATAGTTTTTTGGAATGGGTAAAATGGATTGCGAATGCTGTTTTATGTTGACTTTACTGCTTTAGACAATATTCTAATGCAGTGGTTTTCAACCTGTGGTCCGCGGCCCCCTAGTGGGCCGCAGTGGTATTGCAGGTGGGCCGCCAATTATTTTCTGTTCATTTCCAGTCCATTCTAGGGCTGTGCGATTAAAAGAAAACGTCCTAAAATCACGATTTGAGCGTGCGCATATGCCTAACTCCAGGTTCACACACTGTCTGTGATGAGCCTTTTTTTCTGAGCCAATGTTGACGGATCAGAGCATTCTCACTGCGGTAAAAGGCTAGAAATAAAAACGTGTGAAAATAATTAATGTCTAACACATGAGCATAGAGTGAATTTGTTAGTGGACAGGATGCAGTTTAAGTGAGAGGAGACACGTTTTAAGTGTGCACACTCTCTCCTCGCAAAGCAGCGTGTATCTGAGCAAGCACGACCGGTTTTGTGACAGAGCAAAGGAAATCTGCTGCGAACTCGTGCATTATTTTAATGTGCTTTCGCGTTATATTTATGCGCTCTCACTGCTGACCGCATACACATACTGTATACACACTGCAAACACCTGAGGCACCGCTACAATTAATGAGCTCTATGAACAATGCAT
The DNA here is from genome assembly GCF_023724105.1 of Carassius gibelio. Lineage (NCBI taxonomy): Eukaryota > Metazoa > Chordata > Actinopteri > Cypriniformes > Cyprinidae > Carassius > Carassius gibelio. Next base: position 23,865,307 of record NC_068387.1, read on the forward strand.
GGCAAAAAAGAAAAAAAAAGTCCCTGTATACAGGATTTTTTTTTTTTTTTTTTTTTTTTTGCCACAAGTCTATACATTTTTTTACATCTTCACTATAGTGATAATTTTGACTTATGTCTGTTGTAGAGACTTTACAACTTTTTGATAAAGCTCTGATTGGTTTTCTTTTGGAAATATGTTTCAAATTAATCCTGAATGCATTTATGACTGTAAAAGCACAATTGCAAAATTGATCAAAAAAATCGCGATAGTTGTTTTTTTTTTTTTTTTGTCCATATCGCACAGCCCTAGTTTATTCAATAAATATAGTTTAAAATCTAGCTTCTGAGTACTAAGTTATTAACCCAACAATAGCGGGGTGAGTTAATTTTTTTGAAGTGGGCCGCGCAAACATATGTGTTTGGTTGTGTGGGCCGCGAGTTGAAAAAGGTTGGGAACCACTGTTCTAATGTAATGGAAAACCAGGATTTTTTCATACTTATTTAAACTGCTTACTGAATTACTTCAACAGACATACATAAAACAAATATCAAACTTGGGAAACAAATTAGGAAAACTATGGAATAAGTAGACATACTTATTCCATACCCTTGGAAAGAGCCCTAATGAATGACATCATAATACAAATAGCGATGAATAAAGTTGTTACAAAAGTGTGTAACACAACCTATTTAATTCAATCAACCCACAAAAGTCAGTGGACAGAGAGCAGAATCTCTCTACTGTCGCTGTTTATCCCTTTCTCTTTCTATTTCTCTGTCCTTACCACTCATCTGAATACAGATGATTTGACGGGCATCATTGGAATCCAGATACAGCCATTGTTTTCTCTGAGTAACAAATGTCTGGGTGGGAAGTGAAGTCAATGCCCTTGGAGGGTCACGCGGCACAAAAACAGGAATTTATTGCCACTTTATTTTGTTCGGGAACAGTTTGCAATCATAAATTCTTCATAAGCAGTATACTTCAGAGAATGGTCTGTCTTCATAAATATATACGACAGGGGACATCAATTTCATTTAATTCACAATTTGTGTCAGCACAGCAGATGCCAATGGCTGACTTGATAGGCTTGTTTAATATGCAATTGAGACGGCATAATGCACGGTGCAGGGAGCAGCGGCGCTCAGACTGAACTCTCCGCACCGCTGACGCTTTATTCCTGTCGCACGTGCCCTAACCAGACGCCACTCATCGCACACACTCACGCCAGTCAGAAAGTTTGCCGTGGCCAAGCGCCGGTGAATATTCCTTTTCTGGATAGTTCTAATTAATGCTTGATTGCGACAGGGAGGGAAGAAGTGAGTTGTTTGACACTTCGAAACTCTCCGTATAAATTCATGTTTCAGATCAAAGGCTGTTATGCTAATCTTGAGGAGCACTGCAGATGCAGATCCACGTGGGTGTATGTGTTTACTCTTTATTAGTGAAGATAAATTATTTAGCATCATAGCACTGTGAAGAGCTGTGAAACTAGAAGCAGTAAAACTTGTGATTGTCTTGCTGGAAAATGCTGCTAAAAGTAGATTCTGATGAAGAAGCTGGTTATTTATGATCAGTAGATGGTCTAAGCTAGTTAAGGAGGTTAATCAGTGTTACTACGAGTCATTTAGAGCTCGTGGTATAAAGATTTTAGTAATGTTTTTGAAAGAAGACTCTGATATTCCCGAAGGCTGTAATTCTTTGAAAAAAATATATATAGTAAAAAATTTTACATTGTGAAAAGCATGATTATTTGTTTGTATTCTTTGATGAGCTTTTCAACTTGACCATTTTGGTGCATTTTTAGCACTCAGACAGATATGTTCTATGCATATTGTTTTGATAGAGCACTGAAAAAAAGATGTTTCATTGATCCAGTTAAAAGAATTTATGTTAATGATTCACATTTATATTTTTAACTTGAGCCAATGAAAAATAAGTAACTTGTCCTAAATTAAGATGCCAAAAGAAAAGTTGGGTACTTTATTTTAGTTTATCCTTGTTACACATGTTACATATAATTACTATTATAACAACAATTATTTATGCATAATTACATGCAAGTAACCCTAAACCAAACCCTAATCCCAACCCTTACCATATAGTAAGTACATGTAGTTAATTAATATAACTATATATAATATAAAATGTATAATTACACTATAACAAGGAAACCAAAACCAAATATCTGAAAGGACATTAAGATATCTCTTATACTTCTTGAGTTAGCGGCATGCAAACTATGGAGAAAAACTTGAAAAGTGCTCTTTTCCCATTTTTGAATGGTTACCATTGGCACATAATGCAACAAATATTGCTAAAGTCAACAGATTTTATTAACAGACCTACCAATCTCTGTGAAAAAACAACATTATGATGCTGCCATCTTCCTGAAGTCATTTTTACCCCCCTGTAATTTGGCTCTGAATCTCAGATGAAAATGACCTTTTTGACCCCCCTCTATAAAATTGTGGATTACTCAGAAAATATTCATCCATGACATTTAGGATTTTGGCTTTCATCACTATACATGTTCATCTTTCTTCAGAAAAAATAATAGCAAAATAAATAAAAAAATTGATCTGGAAAGGTTTTTGAAATTTTGTTGATTTAACAATGAATGATACAAATGTAATTTATCCTCACTGAATATAGTCATTTATTTTTAAGACATTTCTTATAAAAATCTTTCTCACTCCCAATCTCTTCAACAGAAACATTATTGGAGAAAATACTATTTCAGTCTAGCAACTTCAAAATGTTACATTCAAATCAAATCAATTCAATGTGTTGCTTAAAATTTCTTTTTAATAGTTTACATTTACTAACAACTGTTTTGTGAAAATAGTTTTTAGATCATTTTTCCCCCAGTGTATGCATGCAAGCCTCTTTGGATTAAAATGCTGAATGAGTTGGATTATATCCAGTAAGGAAGTAGTTTATACAAGTGCATGGCTTAAAATAGAAGAAACGCTAACATAACTAAGCAGAAACATAAGAGAGAAATTTTTCATAGTAGTTCAAAAGAGCACTAAAAAGCCTTAGTAAAACAGGGTAGCTTTGACCTATATCAATTTGAAGCAAAGGAAGCTTTAAAACAAGTGTTTTAAGATGTATTTACGCTGCATTTGAATTCTCACAATGTTCTCCCAACTTTTTCTTGCATTCTCATCCACTCTTTCTCCTCCAAATCTTCCCAACCCTCCCGCTTCCTCTCATCTCAGTGGGGTGCTCAGGATCAAGGAGAGATCAGTCTCAAGGTGTGACACTCACCTGTGTTTGAGGAAGCACTTTCTTTCCACAAAGGGACCCCTGACTGATGTGACGCTCTTAGTTTTTAATAGCGATTTCCCAAACAAGACTCGAAAGTTTCATAACTCCTTTGTTGCATTGGAAAAAACATGTCATGTTCATATAGTAGGCTGAACAGAGAGAGACCAACCTCGAGTTGATCCCATTTGCTCCTGAGGGCCGTCAGCCGCTGGTCAAAGTCAGCAGGAAGCTCAGTGCCGCTCCTCTTCAGAGATTCAGACCAGCCCAGAAGATGTGTTTTCTTAGGAAGCCACATGGACATCTCAACACTGTTCCCCTTCAGAAACACAACAGCAGTCAGAGCGTGAGAAAAGCACAAGCAGCACTGTAAGAATGCTTTTAAGTGCAAGTTTAAGAATTTAAGCACAACTAAATCACAACCCTTTTAGAAAGGTCCTGCATATTTTGTATTTATTTAATCAAAAATACAGTAAAATAAGTACTATTATGAAACTATTTCTGTTTTAATTTATCTTAAATTACGTTCCTTCATAAATAATTCTAATTTCTTATCAATACTGAGAACCATGATATTATTTAAATCTTGATATTGAACCATGATTTTTATTTTTATTTCATGATTAAATGATTTTCTGATAAATAGAAAGCATTTATTTGAAATGAAAATCTTTTGTAACCTTATAAATGTCTTTACTATCACTTTTTTTTATCCATTTAATGCATCATTGCTGAAAAAAGTATTAATTAGCACTTTGAAGTGAAAAAAAAAATATTTAGTGCTATTTAGTTAATGAAATTTATAAATTTTATAATATCTCCCACAAAAACATGGTGCATGATTTTTTTTTATGTCAATTTCTTTTCTTCTAAATCTTGCAATTTCTCATATGTCACCTCAGTGGTCATGTATGATAACAATTATCAGCCCTTCAGCTCATGTCTAATGGGATAACAGACCGTATTAGGTCACTCCACGCTTTGCACACTGGTTGAGCAGAATTGTGACATTTCTGTTTGAATGCTGGACTAACAGACAGTAAAAGATGAAAGTGATGCTATTCAACACCTTTTTCAGTTAATTTCTCTCTTCCTCTCTCTCTGCCACCCCCCACCCCCCAATTTCATTTTCTGCATCAATAGCTGCTTGATTCTAGTTTTCGGTTGTCATTTATCATTATGGCGGATGCGCATTTAAATATTTAAATGTGCGGTTTTTCCCCCATTCCTCGCTGTCATCTGGCCAGTGTTCATTTTTCACTGTCGTTTGTTTTGATGGAGATGGTATCACACATCCTTTTAAATCATTCAACCCTTTCAGTTTTTAATAGTGGCCGGCAAACTAAAGACGCTCCTCTTTAAAGCAAAGGGGATTACACAATTTGTTTGTTGACAGCAAATATTGATTTTAAGGAATGGCAGGTTATTGATGGAGAACGCAGATGGAGGGAAAGATAGCCTGAGTAATTAGAATGCCGGAGCGATGAGAAGTTGAAGCATCATGCTAACCTTAGCTACGTGCATGGCTGACTTTTGGCACTTGAAGTCACTTTCACCGTTGCAACCTTGATAGGGTGATTTGCATACTTAACCCAAGGAGCTCGGGCTTGAAAACTTTATAGACAACTGTCTTATTGACGGTGAAGAAAAACATATTCCAGGGCCAAAGAATGCCACCGAGGTGGAGGTTTGAGAGAAATACATGATTCTGGCATTCCTCCGTTAACCCTGGTGAGCACAAAAACTGATGAAAGTTTGTTTTTAAAAGCAGGTTATCAGTGCACAACAGGACACAACTTACAAACTTCATTATAGTAATGATAAACAATTTTTTTTTTTTTATTAAAATTTGCAATTCATACCAAAAACAAGCCATTTACTTTAATGTCTTACAACATATTTTATCATTTTTGGTTGATTTGTATACATATACTGTATGTGACCCTGGACCACAAATCCAGTTTTAATTGTCAATTTTAAATAATAATATAATAATAAAAAAATAATAATACATGTATTGGGAAAATCACCTTTAAAGTTGTTCAAATGAATTCTAAGCAATTCATATTACCAATTAAAATTTATGGGACACTGTACAAATTGTGAATAAAAACAGAATGCAGTGATGTGGAAGTTTCAAATTTCAATATGTTATTTAGAATACAACATAGATGACATATCAAATCTTTAAACTGAGAAAATGTATCATTTTAAGGAAAAAATAAGTTTTCATGGAATCAACACATCTCAAAAAAGTTTGGTCAAGGCCATGTTTACCAGTGTGTGCATCCCCTCTTCTTTTTATAACAGTCTGCAAACGTCTGGGGACTGAGGAGATAAGTTGCTCAAGTTTAGGAATAGGAATGTTGTCCCATTCTTGTCTAATACAGGCTTCTAGTTGCTCAACTGTCTTGGGTCTTATTTGTCGAATCTTTTTCTTAATGATCTCTCTTCAAAAAATTTTTTTTTTGTGTGTGTGTGTATATATATATATATATATATATATATATATATATATATATATATTTGGTCATAGTTTTTATCTTTTGGCAAAATATCTTTACAATTGCATCAGTATTTTCTATTCGTTAATATTAATCAATTTTAATCCTTATAAAAATGGCTTCTACATTTTTTTTACAAAAAAATAACAAAAAGGAAAAAAATATACACCAAATATTCTTAATTCTAAATGAATTAAAACAGGTCTGGACATTAAACAAAAACTTGTGAAAATTGTCCTGAAAGCATTTAATAATCCACCAAATGAACATCCGTCAGATTATTTCAAATAAGAAAAAAAGTCACATCTCTCCTAAACAAGTTGTAGAATTTGAGACAATTGGTTTAGGAAGATTTATTGGCTGAAGTCGAGTACCTATGGTTAGGGGTTTATTCACATCACTAGTCTTAAACACCATGTCGGGACAAGATCAAGATCACACGGTGAAAACAGGAAGCTTAATAACTGCAATAGTTAATAACTGCAATAGTGTGAGCAAAGATGGCGGCAAAATAGATGAAATATCAACAGGCCCTTGTAAGTTTAATTTATTTCACATATTAATGAACGTGATTCTGGAAATGTCAGCAAAATGCAGTCACACATGAACACACTTAATGCGATGTCGCAGATTCATCTTATCCATTAAATTAAAAGTTTGTTCAGGCTCCGTAACTTGTTGAGACAACAGAAGTTAGACTCCATGAACTGAGGCAGAGACGGGGCGTATTCAAATAATTTTATGCTAACGTTCACACGTCAGAAGCCAGGCTCTGGCAAAAATGAGAATTCACAGGACACCCTCGGCCTCCCGATGGGACTTCATCTCAATGACGGATTCTGCACTGTCCCTAAATCAAAAAGGAAGTAATAACATCTTTCTTTTGCCCTGAAATGAATCCGCAAAGGGCGAGGAAAAAAAAAGTCAATTTTTGGGCTTCTGCGATTATCCACCGTAGCTGCCGTATTAGATGTTTAGCACGAAGGAAAGATATCCATTAGAGAAAAAACTAAATATGCATCAGCCTCATGAAAACCTACACTGGGAGCTGATGAGTTACAAATTGACTCAGAGGTACAAAATATGGAATTTGATATGCTTTCGTGATACAGAGCTGAATGAAGCTGGGAAAACTGATAATTACTTAATCAGTTTGAGGCCTTTTCATATCTTGCCAGCATCCTTGATGTCTGTAATTCGCTCTAGACGGCTGCTCGGGGAGGGAGGCGCAGAGGAAGCAGTGGAGAGGGGAGGAAGACCGCGCAGAAGAGGCCCATTGATGGAAACCCAGCACAGCTGAGGAGCGCCAGCCAAGCTCTCAAAGAAAGACCAGGAAGTAAAAAGCTACATATTTACTTTAAAAGGAAGAGAAAACGCGCAGCCTCCATTTGGAAGTGATTCCTTACTGTTTATGCAAAATAGGTGCTGCTTTTCCTCCTTCGTGAAAAATCACTTCGCGATGAAAAAAAGTAGGGGGAAATCTGTTCAAAACCATCCGGGAACAAAAGTCCTTGAAACACGGTTAATTGTCACCATGGCGACTAGAAGAATAAGCCATTTTACGGCTGGTATAGAAGGCTTGTATTGAGTCAAGCACTTTTATTTTTTCTTCTCTCTGGTTAAGAACAAGGTGGGCAGTCACGATGGGGTCAGCGAGGGACCCAGGAGAGTTTCCACCAGTCTTTCCAGACCTCAGCTGGCAGGAGGTTCCTTCACCAAATGCACTTCACATTGTCAAAATGCATCGAGTGGCAACAAATTGCACAGACAATGCCATCGTTCATGAAGACAAGAAAAGGTTGAGCATTAGAAAAAAAAAAATGTTACAATACCACATAGATGTCGGCCCATGGGACTCTCTTTCTCACCATCATAATAGCATGCAATCTGCAAAACAATATGGAGCATAAAACAGTTTAGAATATTCGCTCTCTCCCCCCTTCGAGCTAAAGACGATGCATTACGCAAGTTTTAAAGTGATAATGAGGGATTCAAAAGATTCATTGAAAAAAGAAAAGCCTGGTCAGTGTAACTGATGTGTACAAATGCTAAGACAGAGAAGCCAGGCCTTTAGATTCACAGAAAGAGCTCTCAACAAGCCTTTATGGACTCTCCTTATGGCTCTCTAATTGAGTGATTATGTTTTGTTTGGATGAATCTCATAAAGAAAATTCCAGATCATATTTCAGGCTCACATTTCAACCTATATATATATATATTCGGTTCGGTACGGTACGTTTTAGATACAGCAAAATGAAAAAATTGGCAGATAAATTTCCTTGATATTTTTTTTTTTAGATTGAACAATGATGGAGCTATTCTTTACCCATCTTCTATGGTGTTTTCTTAGCAGCATACTGTATAAAACAAAAACAGCTCCTTATAAATAAAAAAAAAAATGAAAATGTTATATTGTTGTAGTAGTTATGAACAAATACAAAGATGTAACTTTTTATGTGGAACTCTATAACTCTTTATATTGAGTGTGTTTTTACTCAATTGGTTTTCTATAGGGCTCATGTTTTTTGGAACAAAGCAGGAATTACGGTCTGGCTGAAATGGGCTCGTGAAGGAATATTGTAACGGGGCTCAATTAGCTACATTAAGCATGTTCTTAAAACCTGTGTTTTCCACTATAGGCGCTCGCTCACTCAGTACACGCTGAAGGCTCGTTGCAATGCGTTTAACAGACCAGAAAAAGAAGATCCTCCAATAACCAACAGGTCTGGTGTTTGGGTGTACTTTTTTGAATTCCCTGTAAGCTATAATGGTGATGATAGAATGAATGGTAAATAGTAAGGTCTCATATCCGCGGCTATAACGTAAATGAAGCCTAATCGCCGCGGTTGTGTCTTTTGCCCTGTTTGAATCAGTTGGAAATGTATGTCTAAATGCTGCGGGGATAGTTTGCTGCGTGTATGTTTGTCCTTTTTTTCGTCTTTTCCCAGATACTGACACACAAGGTGATGTCGGCGTAAATGAGTTGACATATTTCAAGTATTCCCGTTGGTGTTTTTTTTATCTTTTTTTTTCTTCCCGCTGGTGTACCCTATTGTCATGTAGATGCGTCATACCGTTGTTTTTTTTATCCACCACTCTGTTGCCATCACCATTATAGTTTACAGGGAATCCAAAGTGCACCCAAACATCAGACCTGTTGGTTATTGGAGGATCTTCTATTTCTGGTCTGTTAAACGCATTGGACACCGCGTGGCGCGTACCGTGCATGAACTGCTCGCTCACTCAGCGCGTACTGAGTGAACGAGCGCCTGAATGCGTAGCCTAACATAAACATATAAGTTGGTGTTTTTTCTTCTTCATGGGTGTCAGGGGCATTGCCTGTTACGTCGTTTGGGTTATTGCGCTACCTTGTTGAACGCATATCATTATATTTCACTTTTTTTCCCAAATATAATTAATTAGTCCAACGAACCGTTCGGTACATAATGCGTACCGCGTACCGAACCGAAAGCCTCGTACCGAACAGTTCAATACAAATACGCTTATCGTTACACCCCTAATATATATACATATGACATAATATATAATAGGAGTATTTAAAATAATTGTGCACAATAAAAAATAATAATATCAATAAAATAAATATATTATAAGATATAAAACCATTAATACATGCTTAATATTATATCTCATGTATATAATATCATATATTATACATTTCTTTACAAATATTTTTTATATCATATATCTCATATATATAATATCATATATTATACATTTCTTTAAAAATAATTTTCTATTTGATTTTAGGGAGAAACATGGCCTGGACATTTCTTTTCTGTTAACTTACTGATTCATAACGTCAAAGTCTTTTTCTCCCTCCGATCTGCTGGGAGTTCATGGTCTAGATGTGTTGTTCTTTTTCAGCCTCCCCTTCTGTCCCCTCACAAGGATTGGTAGTGACCCCCATAGGAAGCCCATGCCTAATGCCATTGAACGGCGAACAAAGCCACTATTTATCCGGGGCCCGGGGTCTGGAGCTCAGCTGTGAGTTCAGGGAGGAGGAGTTCTCATGGAAAGATACTCACACCCCATCCCTCTCTACTCTGAGCATGGCATTTTTCTTCTCTAGACAAACATAGGAAACAATGCAATCAGCCAAGAACTCTGGGCTTTAAGAGCCAAGAGAGTCCTAAGATCTGTTCAGCTCTGCTCAGCCTGGCTGTAATCTAAAGTGATGGTGCCAGAATTCATAGAGCTACTGTGCTCACAGCACAGGAAACGTACTGCTTAGAGAGCTCCGGGGACTTAAAGGGTAAGATCCCCCAAAAATCAAAGGCCTGTCATCATTTATTTACACTCAAAATCTCTCGAAAAGGAGACATTTTGCAGAATGTCCAAGCCACGGTTTTGCATGCAATGAAAGTAGAAGATTTTAACTGAAATCATATATTTACCATAAAAATCTGTTTGACTCTGTATACTTTATATTCTTCAACTTATGAAACCAAATTAAAGTTTTATGTTAGAAACAGACTGAGTCATCATTGACTGATAATCTTCCCTTTTAGGGTTTTTATCATTCTTTGGAATTTAAAATTACTGTTCACTTTTAATGTATGGAAAGCTGTGTGTACAGGAAAAACACTCATAAATTATGCAAAATATCTCCTTTAATGTTTCAAGTAGAGGAAAAAATTATATGGGTTTGGAAACAACACAAGTGAGTGAGTAATTTATGACTTTTAAACAATTCAACAATATTGATGGTGTGAGATCTACAAACAGAAGTTAGTTAGAAACCCTGCTCCATCGGCAGAGCTTTTAAAAGTAAATAGGTGTGAACGTGAAAGATATTCCAACTTCGCAAGTAATTTTCCATGTAAATTAATGGCTGTTCAGCTCAATGAGTATAAATTTGCAACCTTCAAAAAAGAGGGAAAATTAAAATGTGCAATGTCATTTAAAATTGCCAGAACTGGCCAAGAAAATTACATTTGAGGAGTCGAATCGCTTGCTTTCTTCTAGCTTATTCCATTTGCATTAACCGAAAATCATATTACACAGGCCATGCATTGTTAATTGGGGCCTATATTGCATTATCCCCATATAAATCAAATGACAAATATTAAAATGAATAGCAAATTCACTAATAGCGAATCATAAAACAATCTTTTTTAAGTATCTCTCATTAATAATTTAATTCCAATTATATCTGTAGTGCAGAATGAGCCTTTTCATTCTGGATTTAAAAAAAAGTCTGCTTTTGACTGATGCGATAATAATGGAGATATATTTGGATCAAAAGCCAGGGACTAAGAAAGAGAGAGAGAGAGAGAGAGAGAGAGCTTTAGCTCAACAGCCCATGAAAAAGTAAATCATCTCTACAACAAATACTGCAGTTCTCCACTGTGAGACAGAACAAGAAAATAAGAGCACCAAAAAGAACAAACAGAGATTGCTCTTTCAAATCTCTGGAAACGGAATTAAAAAACTCTTAAGTATCAACTTAATCTCAGACATCTCTGCTAAAATTCTTGGGGAAGTATAAAGAAAAATTAGACAACTGTTGACTATTAAGATCTTGCTTAAATCTTTTTAAGCGATTACTGGGGTGGTTTTCTAAGGACCAAAATCTAAAAAGTAGAAAAAGTCCATTAGCTCTCCATTTAATCTTCAGTCTAGGAAAAACAACTGAGAAGGTGGTCCCATTACTGGAAAAATCCCATAGACCAATACTGAAGGAGGGACCCAATTACATATAGCTTGCAGCAATACAGCGACACCCTGGCAATGATCCATGACAACCAAACACCTTCACAGCAAGAGTTGAATGGAAAAGCACAACTCACTTTTCTCCAGAATATTCAAGTATCATCTCAGAAGTTTCTCTTAAAATATATTGGGAGACGTGCAGAGATTAAATGAGTCAAAAGTTGTCAAAGTCTAGAGTTTATTTAAGCCTATTGCTTTCTTGGAGAAACAATTGAGGTATAAAGATGATTTCAGTCATGTCCCAATCATATATAGAGACCAAAATATCACAGAAAGTTGAGTTTGCAGGCAACAACCAAATCCCTAGTGAGTGCAGCATAGAAAAGTACCACTCACTATTCTTCAGACAGTTTGAGTATCATCTCAGATGTTTCAAAACAAAACAGACACAAAACGAGATAATATCTGACATACAGTAATATTCTACTAAATGAAAATCTTACTAGAGTTCAGTGCTCTTTGAGATAATAACTGAGATATAAAAGATCTCATCTCATTAGTGAAAAAAGAGACTCAACCATATATAGACACTGGAATATCATAGAGACTTGGGCTTGTAGGCCACCACCAGATGTCCACCAAGAAACCCCAAACATAGCAAAGTCCTGTCAATGACCTTCAGCAAGCAAACATCTTCACAGCAGCAAGTTTTGAATGAAAACTGCTTTCTAGGAGGATCCCCTCGTGTCCTGTATTACAGCTAACACAGGGCTGCAGTCGTGGGAGCGAGGAGTTAAAATCTGTGTGTCGGGCAGCAGCTCTGGCAGGGTCCCATCCTGAGCAGGAAGAAGCGTTTCAATTGAGCCGAATGAAAGAAGCAGTTGGAGAATAGCGGCAATCGTTTAATGCAGATGACCTCTGACAGACCCCGAGTCCGAGCGGGAATTTGCATGGGGTCTGGACGAGGAGGAACAATGTAGCCTAAATGCTAGACAATCTTTATTCTAATGAAGTGGGTGTCAAGGTCAATGTAAAAGCCTAATGATGAATGGTACAGCGCAGGACGCACACACTGTAGTGCTCTCACATTAATTGGACGCTCAGTACTCAAGGAAGTCTAGGGTGGGTTCTGGGAAGGGCTGGGGGAGAGGATCTGGGAAAATACAGGGTATTAAGACACCGTCCCATGTGTACAAGTGTGTGAATGAACAGGGTAAGACTGGCAGAACATACAAAAATTAAAATAGTTCTAAAGAGCTGCCGCAGGGTTCTATTCATATACAGGAAGTGATGTAGTAGAACATTTAGAACAGACCACAATAACTTACACTCATGCTCTGATACAGCCTAAGAATTACATTTCTTTTCAAAATATAATATCATATAATATATGAAAAAAAATATGTCATATATATATAGCAGATAGCGCAGAACATGAGGGCCAGATCAGGAGCTGTAATGATGGACGGAGTACACTCGTTTAATGCCCCATCTCTCCATTCCTCAGGGGACTGTACAACTGTTTCTCCAGACTCTCTCCAAACAGCAGGTGAAGCAGGAATCCCCTAAGGCTTTCCACAGTGCTGAAGCCAGAGAACATCACACACACACAAGTCAAGACAGATTTTCTCTGAGCTTCACCACTGCAGATCACTGAGGCTCCAAGACTCCTTCCTGACCCCTTTTGAGGGTGGTCTTGTACCCTCAATCTCGGGTCATCTGCCAGAGGTCAAGCGTTGGAGGATTTGTTCCTGATATCTGATGTATGTCTATTCATTGTGTGTGTGCGTTTATGTGGACTATGTAACAATTAAGACCTGCCAAGCACCAAGGATGATAACTATAATGATAAAGATAGAATTTTAAAAATCATTCTAAATATAAAAGTGTAGTCCACACCACAACTGTGACAATAACACAGAGGAACAATATCGTTGGAATCATTTTTGAACTTTTGAGCGATAAAACATTGACAGCCAATCAGAGTCTATCCTGCATTAAAGAGGATGGATTCTGATTGGCTGTCAATTAGAATCTGGCATTTAAAGCAGCGGACGTCAGAAATGCACTATAAGCTTATAACAAACAGAACATTATTGTGCAGTTGGTGTGGATGCTAATATAGTTATTGTTATCTTTATAGTTATCATTCTTGGTTAGAATGTTTGCTTATCTGCAATATGTTCTTAAAATGTTACCTGACAAATGTTACACTGATATTAACAGATGTTTTTTCAACTACTAAGACATAAATTGTATATTAATCTGCTCCTTTAACAACAATTCCAGATGATATACACAAATAGTATTCTTTATGGATGGATCCTGGGATGTACAAACAGTACCATTAAAACGTTTGGGGTCTGTAAGCTATTTTATGCTCACAAGATTGCCTTTATTTGGTCAAAAATTAAACAGTAATATTATGAAATATTGTTAAAATTAAAATAACCAATTTAAATATCTGCCTATATTTATTATATTATTATTATTATATATATATTATTTATTCTTGTGATGTAAAGCTGAATTTTCAGCATCATTACTCCAATCTTTAGTGTCACATGATCCTTTAAAAATCATTCTGATATGCTGATCTGATGCTTAAGAAACATTTTTTATGTTGAAAACAGTTGTGAACTTGTGCTGCTTCATATTTTTGTGGAAACCATCATTTTCTTTCAAGATTCTTTAATCAATAGAATGTTCCAAGTTCACAGCATTTGAAACAGAAATCTTTTGTAACATTATAAATGCATTTACTGTCCCGTTTGATCAATTTATGAATCCTTACTGAATACATGTATTATTTCTTAGTATTAATTAAAGTATTCATTTACAAAAAATCATACTGACCCCAAACTTTTCATATATATTCCACATTGGCACTGATTGATTGACAGAAATTGTGTAAATCCAGCCAATCAGATTAGAGGTTAAAGGCAGAAGGCTCTTGCCGTTTTGTCTTAAGGAGTGCAGAAGATGAACACAACAAATGTTTAAAGCACGTCTCTGAGCATGTCATCTATGTGGTTGTGTATTACAGTCTGCGTGAGCATATTTATGCATGTTTGTGTGTGCGTTCCTCTCGCTGAGAGCTCACTGAGGGAGAAAAACACACAAACCCAGCCAAGCCGCAGTAAGAGAAGAGCACATAAAGTGGAAACAGAGAGGGTTGTTTTTTTTCTGATGAGTTGTCCGTTGCTGTGGAGGTCCGTCCAGCATCCTGGAGCGGCGCCAGCGAAACAACAGGGAAGAAAGACAACAACACCGCGCTCTGCCAGCCGTCCAGTACGGAGAACAACTCCGGCATTACATCACTGCATTAAAATGCCATTATATGCCTCCTATCGAAAGGGAACAGCCCAACGCACATAAAGACATACTTTAGTGTATTTTCAAACACTGCATCACTGCATACTCACGCTCGCTCCCTTGCCCCTCTCATCTAGTCTCCCATAGTCTTAATGCCTCGGGACTATTTGCCCACAATTAGAGCACCACCCCCGTCCTGCCCCTCTCTGCTTTCAACTCTTATGAGTAAACTTTCCCAAAGCCCCACAGTGCGTTCTTCAAGGCAAAAATGCTAATACTGCTTTCCTACTGCCTAGCTACTGGAAAATGGTCTTCCAGAGAGCACGGATGAGTGTGAGCATGTATCTGTATGTGTGTGTGTGTGTGTTTGTGTGTGTGACAGACATAAGGACATAAGCCACTGGCAGATTTCAGTGTGTTGCAGAAGAACTCCAGCCTGCAAACAGACACACTTGAACAAACAGACACATGCTTACAAATACTGGAGAACTGGTTTGAAATTAACTCGAAAAGTCTCCCATCCACTACCATGTAAGTACCATGGTATTACCATAATTTTTGGACATGTTCCCAAGGTAAAATAAAGTTTTGCTTTTTTATTTTTTGTTACATATATCATAATGGTAACACCATGTTTTTACACATGTATTATGATAATGCATGTTTTGGGACAATACCATGGTAATACCATGTTTCTGGTCATATTCCCAGGTTTGTTTATATAGAAATACACACACAGAGAACATGATAATACCATAGTATTTGTCCACAACCACACATTATCATGATATTACATTACAAATGATTTCTAAGCATGTTCATAAACAAATATATATATTTTGAAATATACTGTGGAATTTCATGTTTCATGTTATTTCCTCATATACCATGACAGTACCATGGTACCATGTAAAAAAAAACATGGTATGCACTAGATTACTTTTTGGTACTTGTATGTATGTAATTTTAATATATTGAGAGTTTTTTTCCCATAACATATACCATGGTACAGTAGCTTGTAAATATCAAGGTACATTAATAAAATAATAATTCAGTTCCATTTACCATCTAATTACAAACACTAGTGGATTTCTGTAAGGGAAACACATTTTATTCAGACTACATTATAACCTCTGACCTCAGATCTATGCATATCAACTAATATTTATGGATAATATTAGCAATAATAATAATAATAATAATAATAAAGAATATTCTACAGTGAGCTATTTTTTATTTTTCATCTTAATTAAATGAATTAACTGTATACAGACAATCAGAAGCAGAACTCATTATCTGAATCGTATCATTTGAATCACATTGAGCGCGAGGACGAGAGAAAGAGACAGAAAACGAGGAGCTTGGCTTTGTTAATTAATCTCAGAACTAATTCCCAGCTGTGAATTTCACCCCGGCACACATGCTTGTAAATGATATGGCATATTTGTATTAGTGAATAATGCATGGGGTACAACAGGACTCCATCCGAACTGCTGACAACTAAATATTCATCTCCTCGCACCATCTCAAGGGTCTGATCCCTCTCTCTCCACAACAGCACAGCCCAAAACTAATGCAGCATTTATTTAGCGAAACACTAACAAATGTGGCTATTTTCTGAGGGAAATTGACAAAGCACAATTTGAATATATTTTGAACACAAGAACACTTCTCCTCATCTATATACAGGAAACAAACTCAAGCAGGACCGTGTTTGAGAGTGTTTGTGAGTAAATGTGAGTGGATGAAAGTGTGAGTGTGTGTTTAATTTTCATAAACTCCTCTGTTCTTAATGGGCTCTGGATGCTGTATTGCCATCTAGTGGTGTGAGCATCTACATGCATTGAGTCATTTGGGGGATTTGGGGCTTGTGTTCAGCCCAGAGTTGATTTAAGAAGCCTCTTCTCTTTCAGAGCAGCACATCTTTGGGAATCAAACATATATTTAACCAGCTGGTTGACTTCAAGCCTGCCAGTTTTCGTATAAATGCTGGCAATAACATTGCTGTCTATCAGCTGCTCCAGTTCCTTATTTCACTTTTTTGTGTGTTCATAAATTGCAAAAGATAGACAGGACAGACCTAAACAGATGTGGTTTGCTTTCTGCATAAAATATATTGCCAAAATCAGACATATCAGGTGAGATTTATATACACAAAGCATGTTAAAGCAACACAATCTAACTTCCTCTATAAACACTAAAAAGCAAAAAAAAAAAAAAAAAAAACTTCCATATATAGTCATTTTAAGTCTAAATGTTAACTATGTGGTGTGTGCACGTCTAAATAATGACGTTTTTGAGACAGGAAGACAAAGCAGGTGTGTGTGTGTGTGTGTGGCCGTGTTGAGAGTGTATCAATGGGGTGTCCTGCATTAGTGTTGTAATTAGTCCACGTCCCGCTGAAAGAGCCCCAGTCCCCAGCCAGCACCACCATAACAACTAACACACACGGAGACAACAAACCTGCTCACAAAACACCACACGCTCTCCCATAATTCCCTTCAAGCATGCCACATGAGGAAGCATCTGAGAAGAGACATTGAGAGACACTGTAGGGGGACACAACTAGCCCACATCACATGCCAGCCAGTCACAAAACACAACAAACCTGAATACTCATGAATATGTAATCCATCTGAGAGGAGTTTAAAGACGCAAGCTGTGAACAATGGACAGAGATCTGCACTGAGCTCTTCTCTGACCTGAGTTAAAGAGACAGTTCAGACAGAATTCTACATTTGTGTATTCATTGATGACTCACTCAATATATATACTGAGTTGTTTTTTTATTTTTTTTTTGGTCACACTTTATTTTAAGGTTCAATTCTCACTATTAACTAACCATTAACTATGATTTTTGCCTCAATTAACTTCTAATTTACTGCTTATTAATAGTTTATAAGGTAGTTGTTAAGTTTAGGGTATTGGGTAGGATTATGAATGCAATGCATTATACGTACTTTATAAGCACTAATAAACAGCCAATATGTTAATAATAGACATGCTAATAAGCAACTAGTTATTAGTGAGAATTGGACCCTATACTAAAGTGTTACCATTTTTTTTTTAGCTAGCAGAATCTTGACACTTTCTTCCATATAAACTGAAAAACTGAAAAAGGCAATGTAGTAGAATAAACAAAGTCCATATGAGATACATAGTTTTTTTTTTTTTTACTTTCTATTCATCAAAGAATAAAAAATAAAAAAAGAATAATACAGCATTTCACAAAATTACTGTTTCTTTTCTAAACAAATTTGACTGTATTTTGATCAAATAAATAAAGCCATGGTGAACTTCTTATAATTAATTTAAGTATATTCCAATAGTAAATTATGAAATAGAAGAAAATGGAAAACAAAAATCTTCTGTGTAAAAACAGACTAGGAAAGAGAAATGAGTGAAGATGTGGGTGCGAATAGTAAAACATTCCAAGTCTAGTCCAGATTATTCCAGCACTGCAGTGTCAAAAACTAGCTACAAAGCACTTGTGATATCAATGTCTTATTAAAAAATAACAAGTTTTACAATATTTACAAATAGATAAAAATAGAGCATAATGTAAAATGTACACCCCGGTCCTTCAAAGTGATGGATGATGATTATTTACTGCACAACCTCTGCTGCCCACCTGGCCACGTCTCCAACAACTCACCAGGTTTAAACACGGGGAAACCTGGTGGAATTTGAGAGCCAGGATTTTTCAAGAATAATAGATCACCGCTCCATTAACTGGTATCTTTCTCTCATTTCACATATCCGAGAAAAACACAAACAAACACAGTACAGCCTATATCTGAGGGGCCGAGAAACGTGAGACCTTGTAAAGGGTGAGAGCCACAGGACTGGCACATTATTTATTACACAACCCTGGTAAAGTGACGCTGGAGAAACGGACTCCTTCAGACGGCTCGTGTAGTGTCTGTCCTCCTCTCGCATTCTCTTTTTCCCTGTCTGTCCCTGTCTATTTCGTCCTCACTTGCTGTCTCTCTCATGTGTCTCTTCAGCTGTTCTTACACCTCCTGTCATCCCTCCGTTTCTCTCTTTCTTTCTCCAGGTGTCTCCTCCTTCTCCTCTACCCCTCCTTTCAATAATTCATTGGGTGTGAGGACTGTATGGCTGTCTCTCCTGACAAACCACATTTCCCTGTTCACAGGCTTCTTGCGGCTCTGCATCGAGTCGTCATGTTGCGCATTAATCTGGTCAGAATGAGTGGCTCTAACAGATCCGGAGAAGGGAGTGGCAGGCTTTGTCCTAGTCTAGTGTTGATTGTCAGAGAGGGAGGGGTGGTCTCCCTGCAGCTCTTTGACCAGGGCCACAGCCTGATCTCTAGCAGGCTTGTTGCATCTCTCCCCTGTGGAATGTCTCTCGCTTTTTTAATGTTCGTTCACATCATGAGCAGCCATCTGGCACATACACACACGGGGAGAAAAAAGAGAGAGAGAGACAGACAGAAAGAAGGAAAGAAAGAAGGAAAGCAAGAAAGTGAACATTGAAAAAAGAAAATAAATATAAAGGAAGGAAAAATCTATTGAAGAGAGCAAGACAAATAACAAGGAAGGAAAATAAAAAAAGAAGGAATTGGAAGAAATGTGAAATAGGGCAAAAAAAGAGAATAGTAAATTTAGGATGGATGGAAGAAAAGATGGAAGAAAAAAGATAGCATAAAAAGAAAGAAGTGGAAGGAAGAGAAAACAAAAATAACACATAAAAAGAAAAAGAAAGGAACAGAAAATAGGACAAAAAGAATAAAAGGGAGGAAGGAAGGAAGGAAGGAAGGAAGGAAGGAAGGAAGGAAGGAAGGATGGATGGATGGATGGAATAATAGAATTGGAACATTGGATGAAAAATCTGAAATTGCAAAGAAGGAGAATGGATGAAATAAGCCAGAGAAACAAGGAAGGAAATGAAAATAAAGGAATAAGGGTGAAAGGAAAGAAAGAGGCAAGTAAGGAAAAAAAGGACAAAAAGAAGATTTATAGGAACGAAGGAAGGAAGGAAGGAATGGTGTAGCAGGGTGAAGAAAGAATAAGAAGGAAGTAAGGAGTGAAAACAGTAAGCTGTAAGAAATAAAATAAAAGAAAGGAAATGAAACCAGGAAAAATAAAAGAAAGAAAAAAGAAACAAAAGGTTGTAGAGTGTGAAAGAGCTAAGGACAGAGAGAGGGAGAAAAAGAGAGAGAGTTTCAACACTGGGCCCTCTGTGTTGAGATCCTGGCACCATCACACACACACACACACACACACACACACTGGCTCTGGCTGGATGTGAGAGCGATTGATATTGAATGAGAAGGTGAGAGGAGATCAGAGTGAGCTGGTGAAGCGTGTGCTGGGTCAGCCAGCTCTCACTTATCAATACACTGATAACTAAACATCAATGACACCTCTCATCTCCAGCTAAACTCCTGCTCAAATATACTAGCTGTCTGCCAACATCTCCAGCCTGAGCAATTTCTCTCTCTCTCTCTCAGGCCGGGGATTTTTTTCCTCCTCAATAAACAGTCACTTTTTCACCTGCCAAAACTGTGCAAACCATTGCATGTACTGTATTCTATTCTTTTTTTTTTTTTTTTTTTTTTTTTTTACAAAAGTACAGTAAAACAGTAATACTGTTAAATATTACAGTTTAATATAACAGTCTTTATTTGAATATTTTTCATATTTCATTCGTATGATGCAAAGCTAAATTTTCAGCATCATTACTCCAGTCTTCAGTGCCACATGATCTTACAGAAACCATTCTAATATGCTGATTTTCTGCTTATTATCAATGTTGAAAACAGCTGTGCTGCTTCAGATTTTGCTTCACTTTTTAATAAATAGAATGTTCAAAAGAACAGCATTTATTTGAAATACAAACATTTGGTAACATTATAAATCTCTTTAGTCACTTTTGATCATCTGCATGCATCCTTGCTCAACACAAGTGTTCATTTCTTTAAAAAAATCTCAAATAAAATCTTACTGAGCCCAAACTTTTGTATATTCATGCACTCTGCAACAGTGTTTTCCAAACTCTATATATGAATCTATTCAGAAGCTTTTCAGATAGAGTCGCTATCAGAGAGAGAGAGAGAGGAAGAGGCGGGGGATTTATTTACCCAATAGAAAACATACCAGAAACCAGAGCACAGCTGAAATGCAAGAGCACAAGAAAAACGAGCACAATGCAATCACATTTAGCAAATGTCCATTAGTGATTACCTACATTAGCACATACTTACTGAGGCTACTGCGTGTGTATACAGTGCTGTGTGAAAATGCTGTTATGTGTACGTCTGTGGGTAATGACGCATGCAGGTGCACCCAACAGTATCACCACCATATTCAGCACACACCATCACTTGAGGTCTTTGGAATAGTCATTATATAGTTATTATTAATAGTTATTTCTTTGGTGTATTTGTGTGGGAGCTGAGCTGTGTTCTAAAACCTAAGTGAGCTGCCTATTTATACAGCATTTCTAAGAAGTGCACTGCAAACATGAACACTTCCAAAAAAGCATATTTGACTGAAGCTCAAATGTAGTTCAGGCAGACCAGGCTGTGACAGCCAACATCAGCTGACGCTAAGCTGATTGTAACTGTTTCCACTACAATTAAATGAGATATAGAAGTTAATCCGTACTCACAATAGCCTAGTCTGACACACAGATATGATCTTACCCTCCTCCATCCCCAACTCCTCCTTATACAGGTACATGATCACTTAAAGTCTTGTCCACGGAAGTTATCTATCAGCTAATCGTTGCTAAGTCTTGTACAGTCTCATTTACAAATCTGTATCTGTATCACTTGTGCATGGAATTTTATATCTGCTGCATATAAAAAAATTATTGTAATTGCTATAGGCTTGGGGGTTTGCCTGTGGACAGCTCAGAATCTGAACACTTCAGAGTAAAGCCTGCCGCAAAAATAATGTTCAGGACCTCTACAATAATCTTAATCAAACAGAATGGTCCCGACTGAACTAAAAACAAATACAAACGAAGTTCAAATTGAAGCACTAAAATTACAAAAAATAAAAATAAAAATCTATATAGAAATGTTTTAAAAATGAATTAAGCACATAACAACATTTAAATCTGAAACTGAAAACTGAAAACATAAAAATAAAGGAAAACTCAAAAAAGCTCAATCTAAAATCAGAAAAATCACTCAATCTAAAATCAGAGTCCTGAAGCAAAACCATTTGGGAAGCATGGAAAAAATCATGCCTTGGACAGCAGCTGACCATGTATACTGGAAATATACAGGAAAGCAGCTCTTTAGGTTATGGAAGAGAGCTCTGGAGTGTGTGGGAGAGAAAATTAAAGACGGAGAGAGACAAAGGAGAAAGTGTAAAAGCAAGAGAGGGAGGGATGAGGGAGAGACACACATGAGAAGGCGCTGTGATGCTGTGATTCCCATTAAATACCACCTGCTCCGGCTCTATAAAGCAGCAATGTGTCACACTCACACACACACACACACACACAGATGCCTGCTCTACTGCCTTCACACTCCTGATACAGAGCAACACATCAACAAACATCCCTGTACTTTATCACAAAGCAAATAACATAAATCGAGAAGAATTCCTGACCCTCCTAACAACAACGAATCTCACAAAACCTGTAAGAAAAAATTATAATGTAATAAAAAATGATATTGCTTAATTGTCATTCAAATTCAAAACAAGCTTTATTTTACTTGACATAAATAATATTTTTTGTATATATATTTTTGAATATATCTATTTTTATATCTTTTTTTTTACATAAAGTAATATATTTTTAATTAAATAAAGTTATAATATATGCACACCTGTATTTATTATAATATTATTTATAATAAATAAATAAATAACATTATAATAAATACATAATATATTTATGATAATATTATTCTAAATAAATAAATAACATTATAATAAATACATAATATATTATGTATATAAACATGGTATTATCACTGTATTTATCCAAATATGGTTATTCCATTATGTTGTTATCATGGTCCTAACAATAACAACATAATGCAATTCATTAACATAATAAACCTATATTATAAATGTATTTTATGAAAATACATGCAAATAAATACATAACATTTAATTTATTACAAAATTTGAGCCATTAAAGCACACACGATCAGTTGAAGAGTTGAGAATCCTAAAAGCAAATTAAGTTGCATTTTACATGCTCTGACAGATCCTATAAACAGTTCACATGGAAAAAAACCCTTTAAGGCTGCATCTGGAAAAGCGAGACGATCAGATCTTTTGATTTCACATGCATAAAGACAGATAACAATGCCTCGTAAACCTCAGCACTCAGGTACAGCTTGAACAAACAAGCCAGTGAGAAAGGAGCACATCTGCAGGGCAGCAGCAGCACAAGAGAACATGGAAGGTTTGGATGAGATGAGCTTTGATCAGCAAGCGCATTAGAGCGTGTTAGATTAGACCAAGATCTATTCAGCATGTCAGTGTGCGCTAAAGGTGCTGTATACACACACACTGACACTTCCAGCGCATAAGCAGTTAACAAGCTAATGTCTGACTGACATGCAGCAAACAAAAGATGAGAAACTGCATGGTAAATGGACTGCATTTATATAGCGCTTTCAACAGAACCATGGTCATCCAAAGCACTTTACAAATAGCCTCACATTCACCCGTTCACACAACTCATTCATACAGGTTAATTGGTTGAAAGTGCTAAAAACACATCAATGGTTGTTTTAAGAAAGGGAACAGGCAACATGGAGAATTTGTGTGATTTCTTGTGACAGTCGGTCATACCTGAGATAAATGGTCAGTCAAGTTGTATCTCAAAGGTTATGTACAGACACGAATACTGCAGTATTGCTTACTGCATAGTGAGCAAGATAAATAAATGACCTACTACTACTACTACTACTACTATGCAGTATGTAGCAAAAAAAAAAAAAAAAAAAAAAAAAATTCAAACATCAGAATGTGACACTGATGCCAAAAAAGCAACTATGTTGCATGTAAATGCCATCAACTCTTAAATTATTCTGGATTTTTTTATCTACTTTTATTATAAATATTTATTGATTTATTGCTTACTTTTATCAACTAGTCAATTTTGTTGGCCGTGTTCACATTAAATGAACATTTTGCAAACTGTGCTATAAACTCCTAATAATACTGTATTCTTTACAAAAATAAAAAAAAATTATATGCTCCACTGTAAACATATTTATTATACAATAACTGTAAAAAAGATTGTTGGAGTATTTATAAGGAAATATTCTGCTTCAGTCTTTCAGTCTTTCTGCTTCAAAATGTAATGTTTAATTCAATGTGATACTTTTATTTTAAAACTTAGTAGCATATATATATATATATATATATATATATATATATATATATATATATATATATATATATATATATATATATATATATACATATGATACTATTCAAACTGAACTGAACCGAGATGGACGATGACAAAAAAAAAATCCTTTAACTGGTAATTGTGTTTACTATTGTCCATTTGCATTGACACACTATTTTCCTATTTTGATACTGTAAAGCTGCTTTGACAAAATCTGCATTGTTAAAAGCGCTATATAAATAAAGGTGACTTGACTTGACTTAATATAAATAAAAGGTTATATTCAAGTTCAAGTTCCATTTATTAAGCACATTTAATAATGACCACGGACCGACCAAAGTGCTGTATAATAATTACTAAGTAACACAAAATCACTAACAATTAGAGACAATAAAAACAAGATAAAATTACATGTTAAAAGCAGAGACAAACAAATTAGTTTTTAGACTAGATTTAAACTCAGATAAAGTGGAAGTCATTTTAATTTGGTTCAGGAGATTATTCCACAGAGTGGGGCCACCACCTTCAAAGGCTCTGTTGCATCTTGTTTTCAAGTAGGAAGTAGAGGAAAATAAAGTAGGTGCTAGAACAGATCCCTGAGGAACACCACAGGTTAAATTGCCTAAAGAGGAAGTGAAGTTTCCTATTTTAACTGAGAAAGTTCAGTTTGCTAGCAAAGATTTAGACCAATTTAACCCCTCGCCCCCCAGACCCACATAAGACTCCAAGCGAAGATTAGAATTTCATGATCAACAGTGTTGAATATGACATAATCACCAAAATCAGTAGCCATTATAATATCATTACAAACTTTTACAAGGGCAGTTTCAGTACTGTGCAGTACCAAATAAATCTTCATAAAGTGCACATGTAGGATTTCAGAAAGACTGTACAGAAGAATTGAATACTGAATTTATAACAGAAAAAAAGAACTCTAGGATTGTGATGATTTTTTCGATCAGATTAGAAAAATAGAAAGACTTTGCTTTCTTGACAGCTCTGATATAAAGATAAACGGTCCTTAAATATATTAAAAGATATTTGCAGTTTGTCTTTTTTTCCATTCTTTCAACTTTCTTACATGATTGTGAAATAACATTTACTACTGTATATTCAGCCATATAGTGTTTAAAATTTCAAAGTGTCATTCGACATCTAGATCAAATACTAAAAACTCAAAGGATACAGAAGAGCTGACTTCATTGTAGTGTCAGTAAAGGCCTAGCAGAACAGTGGTGAATAAACTCAGGTTTGTTTTGTATCAGAGGCAGTTTTATGAGGGATTGCAGGAAGAGACATATTGAACATGGTAGGAAAATGATCAGAAATTAGAGATTTGATCACTTCAGTATCAATTATAGATTATCAATTATAATAAAAGTAATAAATATAATAAATCAACTTTAATAATATAAAAAAAATCTAAATTATAATATAAATTAATAAAACAAATTTTTCATTTAGTTAACATGGTTATTTAGGACCGTATATACATATATTTCTAAAACACAACATAATATAATGCATGAAATAACTTATATTTTGTTTATAAATATATGATTTTATATTTTATGTATTATGCCAATTTTCTAGGAAATCCATCCACTTTGCCTTATGGAGTCTGAAGTTTCACTAATAAATCATGTATTAATAAATAATCTTTCTTTAACTCAGAAATTACACATTGCATGCTAGCAACATAAAACATCTTAGTTTTTAAAATGTAACTTAATTTATCAGACTAAAAATCTAAAATCAAGTCAAGTGTATTGAATTATGGGAGACAGTATTCCATGCAGTGTGATTTGAGTGTATACGGCACATTTTGAGAGATGTAATAGGTCATACACATTTTATGTATACAGAAACTACATAATGCACACAGCAAAAATAGCACATTACACTAAGAAAGAGCAGAAAACTGGCTGATCTTTCCTCAGTTCTCTCTTACTGTAAGATATGACTAATGGTGGGGTCAGTGTGCCCAATGAGCGGGAAGATTAGTTCTGACCTTGAACATGACCTCCGCAGGTTTTGAGGGGAGAGGAAGAGGGAGGAGGAAGAGGGGGCCGTCGGTATGCCGTTATTGCTCTCATCATTAGGGGTTGTTTCCAGTCTGAAGCCTGGGGGGGGGGGTGTTCGGGGGTGGTGTGGTTATTAATTTTCATTTCTTTATGATTCACAATCTGCTCTTTTGAAATATGCCATATGCTCTGAGCAATCGGAGGATGACAAGTGTCGGAATCAGTTCGGTAAAGAAGCCTAAATGAGTCTGATTTACGGTCTCTGCCTCCCGGCAAGTCTGGCTTTCTGCCTCCCTCCCTTTTTACGATAAACTCCCCCAGTCCTGGCCCCGGCTCAGTCTACACGTGTACCCCTCTCCCAATCAATCCCACATAGAGTCCTGATAACGCGCCACAGGAGAACCCCACAAAAAAAAAAAACTGATAGCCAACATGGAGGCCCAGTACATATTTATTAGGGCAGGTGTGAATGCAATCAATACGGAGGAGCAAAATCAGTTTGTTTTAATCATGAACAAACATATTGACCTAACACAATACAGGCCACTTTATCTGGGACTAATAAAAATTCATGGACTGTAAACAGGGCGAGGTACTATCTCTGTTTTGCACTCCTTCTCTTTCCCTCTCACGTTTCTCTGAAATGAACTTCTACTGAAATGTGTTAAAATGACTGAGTGAGTCTGGCTGTAGAACGTGTGACAGCAGGACAGAGATTGAAATGGAAGACAATCTAATCGCCGGCTCGCAGTATTGTAATATTCAGACATGGTTTCGCTAAATTGGTTTAAGAGAATCAAAAGTCAAGGCTCATTTGAAATATTACTGATAAATCTATAATTTAACATTCTGCATTATATGCTTCCAGTTTAAGATAAGAAAGAAAAAAATACAATTATAGATGATTTAGAAGACAATTTCTTATTTAAAGTGGCTAACAGTACATTAGGGACAGTCTCCCTGGAGCAAACTGAACAGGATGAAGCAGTCTGTCTACATTGAATGGCAAACAATGTGAACAATTTCAGCCAATCACATCAATAACTAAAACATCTCATGACATTCTTGTACAGTACTCGCAAAACCTGTATGATTATCTTTATTTCTTTTAACACAAATACAATTTTTATTTTGCTTGACAATCTTTCTTATAATGCAGAATTTGTGCTTGTTACCATATTCAGAGACTTCAGTATACAACTATACTGAAATTTATGAATGATCCAACTCGTCATGATGAAACCACTGGATTTAATACTAGCATAACATTACGATTATTTTAAGAGTTTCCAAATTTACCTGGATCATATTTTTTATATAATTTCAAGGTGTTATTTGTAACTTTTGCAGCTAGGTATGCTAGGACACAGTGTAAGAGTCTTTCCCAAGAGCACAATGGTGATCAGGTCATGAATTGTAATTTCTAGTGGTGAACCTACAACCTTTTGGATGTTTAACCACTGAGACACCACATCCTGTTTGACATTTCCACTAAATTTAGGAATAGTTCACCCACAAATTAAAATTCTGTCCTCATTTACTCACCATCATGACGTTTCAATTCTATATGACTTACTTTCTTCTGCTGAACAGTTTTGCCCAGCATACAGTAATCTTTCTCATAAAGTAAAATGAGGCTCCAAAACACTACCATAAGCAGCAGTGGTGGGGGAATGCAAATTACATCATCAGATTATTTTTTTCAAGTAATTAAAGTAAAGTTACCTTGCTTTCCATTTATTACACTGACGCCTCTCCTGTCCCCGTATTGAGAGAAATTGTTTGTGAGGTGCAGAGGCAGATGTACTTCCTTCAGCCTGAGGTGAAAGGGCCTTTAAAGTTTTTTTATTATTATTATTATTATTATTATTATTAAATAACAAATAAGCAATCCCAGTCCAGCTGACAAAAAAGGAATGCAATGGTAACATAATGGATTACTTTCCATAAAAAGTAAATAAGTAACGCAATTAGTTACTTTTTTATGGAGCAACACGTTATTGTAGTGCATTACTTTTAAAAGAAACTTTACCTAACACAGTCAAGAAGTACATTTGTGTTTCCCCATATTCAAAATTACAAACATCAACTCAATAAGAAGTTAAATTGAATAATTAAAGAGTTACAGTTGTCATACAACACATTTTGATGTGAGCTTTACCTGAGGTTTAACTTTTTAGTTTTTCTGTTTCTAAGCAATCAGAAGACTTTGCAGTCCTTACTTTTATGGACTACATACAACACTGAAAAAAAAACTGGTATAGAAACCTTTTTCACTCATTTTTCATCACAAAGAAATGTCAAGTAGCACTGAATTAAACATGAAATTGAAATGACATTTTCTTATTTACAACCTCGAAAATATCTTTTAGAGTGTACTTTCATGATACTTGGGATTTTTGGAGCTTGAAAGCCCTGGTTCCTATTACGAAAAAGAGCAAAATATCTTATTTTGTGCTGCATTGAAGAAAAGGACTATAATCAATTCTGAAATGAAACTATTCCTTTAATTTGTTGCCTTTTCTATAGCAACTTCCTGTTGTGCATGTCTATCACAGATCCAGTATGCTAGCACGTATTTAGTCAGAGTCAAATGTAGTTGGCAACTTTAAATGCACAAAAACCCATTTACCTTATACAGGTGATGCTGCTGTTCCTCTGACATCATCAGATCATGGCTGTCCGTCACTATGGATTCCATGTCCATCAGCCAATCCCAGAGCTCCTGGTACTCCGTCTCAAACTCTGACAGGCTGAAGGAAAAAAAGAAAAATGAGACAGGCAGAAAGAAGTTCACAGCTTCTCCAGCTCAGGTGAGGTCTGGAGAGACGGAGTACGGACATATTTGACCGAGTGAATATTTGACAAGCGGAGGTAATTACACTAGCCCGTTAGCGGGCAGTGCGACATGGGTATGTGAAGTGTGAAAAGAGTCGGCAAGCACGAGGGATCTTTAACATGCGCTCTGAGTGACTGCTCGTGAGGCAGTACGTCTTAATTAAACATGACTTCACCTCCCTCTTGCTCAATGCTTCCGTCAGCTCAACAGTGAAGTGCATTCAATATGTTTAACAGCACTGGGATGATTGTATGTGCATACATTTACACTATATCTGCACACTCATAACAGAACATCACCACACGCCCACAAACAAACATATTAGCGTCTGAGCTTTGCTTAGATTTGTGTCTCAGCAGGAGGGGCACATGTTTAGAAACATTAGTCGGAAAATTGTTTGGAATTCGCACTGCTTTTAAACGCTTTGACAGTTATGTCAAACTAGCACCGTCTCGCTTTCTCAAGTGGTCCTGTTGTCCCTGAAGAAGAAAAACTATGAATGAGATTACACAAATAACGATCAAAAAAAGGATGCAAGAGAAAAATCAACCTTTCCTTTTTATTTCAGTTCAGCGCAGACACAAAAGAAACAGGAATGCGCTATTGAATGCTAGCACGTAGGAAATTTCAACAAGGATAGAGCAGCGAATTAGCATTTCCAAGCAGGCGCTGATTAAACAAAACGACATTGGGGAGTGCGTGAACATTTGAGCCGTGTTTGTACGCAAGACATTGATCAGAACAAAACGGCAAAGACAGCAAATTAGAAGCAGCCAGACGTGTGCGGCGGAAGTGTGAAGACTCCCTCAGGCACTGCGTTCTTCGACTGATATTAAAACTCAATATGCTGTTTGTGAGTTAAACAGCATCTTTCTGTATTCTTGCATACCGTATTGTTTTCTATACTCGTTTTTCCCCTCGCTAACATAAATCTAAATGCTTGTAAAACAAGCTCGGGGCATCCAAACATCATTAACGACGAATAACGAAAAACAAGTAGGAGAAAAAATGTAAGATCCATTTAGCAAACGTGCATCAGGGGATATAGTTCTGTCAGCATCATTTTTTGCTTTGGTTTGTGAGCAGAACTATTGTACATGCTTTTATATAATTCATTAAGTCAATTCACTATATCATTTGTCCGTAGTTTTTCCACAGTAATAATGATAATAATAATTTATTAATTCCTCTGAATGACAGGTAACAAATCATGGTTTTATGGCTGGTTTAAATCTGGTTTAAAAAAAAAGTCGAACATGCCTAAATTATTTATACATTTACAATGTTAGTTTCACTTCAAACTAAAAATATTTCAACACAGAGTAGAAACTCATCAAGGCACTTTATGCTCTGTTTAAAAAAAAAAAAAAATATTATTCCTTTCTATGCTTTTCTGAAACTTGAACGGTTTTGTGAGATTCATCCACCTGTACACCAGATCTCGCACATGGAGTGGTTTTGTCGCCAAACATCAGCCGTTAGCCACTTGACACGGGCTCCTCCGAGTCAGCGTTGCACTGACACTCCTGTGAGACAGAAATGGATGCCTCTCCATCTATTTCTTTTCAAATCCGTTTAATGTCACCGTGCCCCCCACTCAGCACCGCGCCACCTTTCCAAGAGGAGGGGAGGTGGTCTAATTCATCACTGTTCACCCTGAGCCTCACCGGGAAAGGTTGGCTTGCTGTATTGACACCCCTCACATCTCATTCGAAGTGACAGTTTTATAGAAAGAGCTCTTTAATTTATGGTGCTAATCCCTGGCGCCTAATGCGGGGACTTAACATCTCCTTTTCACCGCTGCCTGTTGTGTTTCCCTCGTCTCTTCTCTCCTGGAGAGGGCTTTTGATTCCTGAATGGCAGGCGTCCCGTTTCTATCAGGTGTGAGGGGATGCTGGGAGCCGCGGTGGTGGGCATCAGCCCTTGATGAAGCCGGCGAGCTGGAGAGAGGCACCAGAGGCCATCGAAATCAACAGCGCCTCCCTTAAGACATAATTCCATGCAAAGGTAAGGGCCAAAGAGTCAAAACAATGAATCCTTGAGCAGGCAGCTCATCATTAAAATTCAAAGGATCATTATGTTTTTTTTTTTTCACTGCAAAATAAATCATTACGACGAGAAGCTTAAAAGGATTAAAACGATGTTTGATTCAAAGCCAAGCCAAGGAGTCTGATCCGGACTCTATGGTTAACATTCAGGACTTCACTGGGCCAGGAGAGAGAGAGGAGAGGATAGAGAACTAATGGACCACCAAAAAACAGCATTAGTTATTTTAGGAAAGAAAAAAAAAGATCATTCAAGTCTGTAACTAATCACATGTGGAACCATTAAGTAGATTTAGAGAAAAGTTACTTCAAGTCCTCAAAATAAACCTAATCAACAGTATTGATCTAACAGCAAGATACAAAATATTAAAATATACTTCAGGAAATTATTGGCTTTCTAAGTCAGCATCATAATTATCATGGAAGCCCTTAAGTGAAGGATTAGAAATGCTCTACACAACAACTCCACGTATCATACAAATCAGGCATTTCATACCAAGTGCATGGAAGACATTAAATTAATGTCATGATGAAATATTTACTAAATTCGAAGGTCAAAATACTGAAGCATTAGACTACATTTTTACCCGCTCCCAAGTGATTTCAATACAGTGATGAACGACACTCTAGTATTAATATACATTTTATTGATTCTTTTCACTACTTAATGTATTTATGATCAACATGTCTTTCACTTTGCCCATTTTTCACTGAATTATTCACTGTGCATTATTGGATTGCATTCTCTATATTGGACAGATTTGATGCTGCCATACAATATGACCAAAAATGGGTTTCCAAATGAAGCTGCTCATCAGGTTTGCTGCAGTCACATTTCTCCTCGTACCTGTTAGACTTGGACATCAGGGTGAAGTCTACGCTTCTGCTGTTGGAGCGGTACTGTTGACTTTTAAGTTTCACTCTCATCTGATCCAGAACATCTTTCTGTGCCTCTCGATGGCTCTGCTGGACCTCCACCTGCTGACACCAAAAACAAACAGAGAGAAAGACTCAGAATAGATATGATCTCAGCAACCTCAATTACCACAGTGTCATTGATCCAAATCCAAGAACTATTAAAAAACAATAAGCTAGAAGAACCTGCAAAACTATTAAACTAATTCAGACTTCTAGCATTTAGCTGAATCAATACAGCAGCAATAAAGAGTGGCGCTTGAAACTGGCATCGTTCCATTTCAGAAACGAGTGTGTTGGTTTTCAGCAGTGATTAGGAAGCACTTGTACATGCTTTTCAAATCAAATGGAAAAAAATATGTATTTCTACTCGGTGCTTGAGAAAATTGGCTACATTGGCTTGACGGAGATCAGTTATTGGGCAAAATATGAGGCGATGAATGAGCAAGCCAATAAAATCTCCAACAGACGGCTTTGATTTTTTGCTCATTTCTCAACACTTTATGAAGCGCGCCGGCTTCACATTCTCCACCGAGCGCTTGGCGCCTGCTCGGCAGATGCCTCTGGAAAGGTCAGACGATTCCATGAATGTAAACTGCGTCTCAATCAAAGCTACCCTTGATAATAAACAAGAAAATCAACAGAAAGATGTGTCGCTTTTTCATTCCATTTATTGCGCAGGCATCAAATGCTGGGGCTCGGGCGCTTTGCTCATTTGGGAGGAATGAAATGAACCTAACTAGGAGCTCTAGAAAATTAGCGGCGCGAGCGCACAAAATTCTCCTCTCCCTCCTCGGAGGAATTTGCTTTCATTTGCCTTCATTTTTGATTCACTTGGCTGGTTCGCCGACACCACGTCAGGATCCTAATTACTCAATCCCACCGGAGCTTACACACACACAATAATAACCAATGCCCACCTCCGACAAAAGCAATTTCTCCAAGCCACCTTGAACCTAAGGACGGCTCGGCCCAGCACGCCACTTCGGTTTTGAGCCGAGGACACTGTCATGATGGAGATTCTCCTCTCTTGTGGCTTGAATGGCTGGTTGTGGGTAAAATGCATTTGCATTGATCTTGCAGAATTACCTATCTGTATTAAAAACACAGAGCTGAAATGCATTCGAAATCTATAAAGACATATGCATCTGAGCTGCTGCAAGATGCGGCTCCCATGGGTGAATACGAAAAACATCAATATCAAGCACATACTGTAACCCTACATTCATCAACAGGCTATTGATGAGCGTTTGTCTCATCGTTTCATAATGTACACAGAGCCCGTTCCCACAATGCAATCACTGCTTTAGATAAAGGCTAAGCTTTCAAAATCTCAATGCAGACAATGTCAACCAAAGAAAAACACATGTAAGCCCCTGACTTAAAAGCAAAGCATTGTTTAATTAATTTTTCTATGGGAAGGATTGCCCCCACTTCACCGCTCTCGGCTACCCGCATAACCTCTGTATGAACACATGTGGTAAATAACCCCCTTGATCCTGCACACCACGGTTCCTCCTCCCGGCCCGTTTAAAGATATCCTTATTCAGATATGTAAAACATTACATTTGTACATTTCTGATGAAAATAAAGGGTGCTTGCTCATCTGAAACTTGCCACTGCAATGTAAAAATGGTTGCCAGTGCATGCTAAATAGATGTTTACTGGGTGGAGTCCACCCTCTCGTGATATTCTTGTTTTATCATCCAATTGCTTAGGAAAATAATACCACACTCTCTTGAACAAGCAGCGTGATTTGAGGTGTCCTTCATGTCTGTAGCACAAATGGGACACTAAATAAGAACAATAGAACAACAGCCATGGCATACACCACTAAAAAAGCTCTCTTTTTAACTGCCTAATACCAAAGAGATATAATAATGAGAACAAAAAAAGTACCCTAACAGTAAAATATTAAAGGCCAGTCAGACAAAGCATGAACAAACCGGACAGATTTGCCTTAGTAAGCTTAACAGGACTTCTAAAAATCTGCAGATTGTGATTAAAAATCATGCAGTAGAGGAAAATAATCACAGACATGATCGTCCTTGAGCTTTGAGGCACATGTGTTTCACATCGAACAGGAGGGTGAAATTCATCGGGATCAAATATAATCCAAACAGAATTGAGTAACGCTCTTCTGTTGCTTTATGTGCATAGAAAAAACAGAGTGAGAGATAGAGAGAGGGAGAGACGGATGGGAAGACGATTCATGTGGCAGCAGTGCAAACAGGACAGAGTTTCATTGAAAACAGCTGGGGAATGAAGAGAAAAATGTGACTCTAGCGTGCAGTACGAGAAAAAACTAAAAAACAGGTGAACTGCTGGACAGGGGCCGATGGATACCTCCTAAATTCGACATTTAAGCTATGTGACAAAACACAGGGGTCGCTCATTTCTTTATCGTCTGCTCTGAATGCGAGGAGCGCTGTGGCGAGATTGAAAACGGTGGGAAGTCTCCCGCCACCCCGGCCCCCCCAGCGACCGGTGTTCAAAACAACCAGAACATACATCGGCCCGTTTGAAATGTCTCCCATCAGGTCTGTCCTGATGTACAGAGGCAGCATCGGAGGCGAGCGGCGCACACGCAGGCATGCTCGGAAAATAAATTCAGTCGGGAGTTGTGTGGGGTCGAGACAGCAGCTGTAAATGGCCGAGGGTTCTATCAAAGCAGCTCATAAATTTACTAATACGCCTGCAAAGCTTCACCTTCACAAACTCCACACGCATCTGGAAAAAGCTGTCGTATACAGTGTAAAAAAGAAAAGAAAAGAACACCAAATTCCTCAATTGTCATTGTATTTCTTTCGAGTGTTTTCACTTTCATGAGAAGGAAAAACAATGTTCTTCTATTCCTGACGGCTGGCTTCTTTTCTGCGTCTTACTCCTTGGAAAAGTTACGAGAGGAGATTATTTTTGAGGAGAGCGGGCCTCTGAGGAGCTGTAGGAGGCATGAAACTCATTTGGAAACTATTACTTTCAAATCACTAGTCATAAAGGCTAGATTTAATGTGTGGTGGGGTCTTCCCACATGAATCACGTAACTTTATATGTGTAGCTCAAAATAATGACGATTATTACAGTGTTGTCAGACAGAAGTAGCTCTCATTTGTTCACGCTTATCTGTCTATTGCAGCTAACCAGCTGCTGATACAACCCATTCATTTGCAGTTGTTTGACTGCTTGGTCAAATAAATTGGATTATGTATGCACAAAAACACATCGGGTCATATTTCTATGACTATCTATACTGTCACCAGAATAGATGCCACCGTAGGTGCAAGATGAATTGGTTGGGCTTTATCAAATGAGCACTTCGCAACATGCAAAATGTGTTACATACTCTTCTAGATACAAACTACCTTTAACTTAAGGTAGGTAAAATCCCATTCATTTTCTCCTTTGAGAATCTGAGAGAAATTGAGGCTGTTAAGTCATGTTGCATTCCTCTGAAGCAAGTTAAAAAAAGTCATGTTTAAAAGTCCAACTCCTGGTGCACTTCTCTTAAGGAATAATCCTAAAAAGAGATCAACCCATCACAGAGGCTGTCGTTAAACAGAAATAGTGACAAAAGAGGTCAGCAGATTTCTCACCACCATGAAGCAATGCAAATAATCATATACTGCCAGTCTAAGTGCATTTTACATTTCAAAATATTTTGCAAAAATTAAATATGTTTTTTTTTATATACTTAAAAGTTTGGCGTCAGTAAGACTTGTATTGTTTTAAAAAGGAAGACTTTTATGTTCACTAAGACTGCATTTATTTAATCAAAAATACAGAAAAATCAATCAACTCTTTTATATTTGAATTTATTTTAAACATTTATTTCTGTGATGGTTAAGCTGAATTTTCAACATCATTACT
Organism: Carassius gibelio; assembly: GCF_023724105.1. NCBI lineage: Eukaryota > Metazoa > Chordata > Actinopteri > Cypriniformes > Cyprinidae > Carassius > Carassius gibelio. Next base: position 23,901,095 of record NC_068387.1, read on the forward strand.
CCAGTCTTCAGCGTCACACGATTCACTGAATAAGTAGTTATTTTTGTTTTACTAAATCTTTATACATATTGTTGCTTCAGATAAAATGTTATGATATATATATTAGAACATGTTGGTTTAGTTCAGTGGCTCAGAACTCTTATTGAAGAATATTTTGAAATGCCAAAGGAGAAAATAAATGGGAAAAATACTTCTGAGATCAAGAGAGCTGGAAAAGTGTGTGTCATTGAAATACAGCTCCAATACTCAAATCGAGAGGAAAAAAGTTTTTTCAAGGTTGCATTTCATATCTGAAATCAGCAATAAACCAAACAGATACTTACTAACTGGAATTACCCTAAAACAAGCACAAAAGAGGTGATGCCTCTAACAAAGGCGTCTGGCTCTTTTACCTGGAAGCCGGACCTTCCATTCATTTCATTCCATTTCCACTTCACCCCTTCATCTTTGTATGAGTGGACCGTCTCCTCTGTTTGCCCCACTAGACATGCCAGTTGTCAGTGTTGCTCAAGCTGCTGAGAATGAATGATTTCTGGTAGCATTAAATCTCTGTATGTGTGAACGGCCCTGTGTACTGTCTCTTTTAAATGTCAAATATCTTCTAATGCACCATCATTTCTTTAGACAGCATTTTAATGATCTATTTTTAAAAAGCCCTCACTCTAAATCTAATTGATGAGGTCAGAATAAATTTTTAATTGGTAATAAGGGATGACTTACATTTAGCTTAAAGCAAAACAACTCTTTTGACCTTGACATGTAAGTGAGCTTTTGTCCTCGTGAAACGCAGCAGGCCTTTACCTGCATATGCTGCCGCCCCTTTAAGAAATACCTTTGAAAGCTTTAGCTCCTGCAACATTTATCAGGGCGTGAAATTAGCAATTGCTAGAAGCCAAATTGCTACTTCTTATTTAATGTTGTTGCTGAAAGGTGGCATTTAATCGCTGATCCTTGCTTCCATGAAGTCTAAGCACCCCGAGACACGTGCAGGAAAAGGCGCGGGGGTCTGAAACAATGTTCATGTTATGGATTAGTCAGGCAGGGGGTCGTATTGATCGGGTGATCATTTTCAATCTAATAGAGACCATCTATGCTTTAATATGGTCTTGCTTTGCTTTAGCTTTGCCATGCATGCCAAGCAATCACACCAGGTGTGTGTCAAGAATGTCAGAGTTGATTCTGCCGTCATGGACGGGTGAAGGGAAACATCTGGGTCATTATACAGAAACATGTTTGTGTCCCTCTGTACAGTATGTGTGTTATTGTAGCCATTTTTATCAGCACAATCTCTTTGCATTATGTAGCAACATTTTAAATTTGGCATTTATTCATTAAAAGAGATTTAAAAGATGTAAAATATATTAAAAGATATCACAGGCATACTTTTTATTGGTCATATTAAACATTATCAAACTGATAAGTGTTAAAAATGAAAACAAAAGGCATAAAATTACTGCTATTAAAAGTCATTGTAAATGAGCTAGCATTGACTGAATTTCTCTCTATTAAACCTTAAATGGATGCCAATCCAGTGTATTTTATTTTTTAAAATGATCATGTGTTTAACTGTTTTCTTTTTATATCACCATTAATTTAAGTAAAAAATATTTTTTTATTATTTTCAATAATTTTTTTCGTCTTCTTTTTTACTTGTGTGTTCACATATATACAGTATATATATATATATATATATATATATATATACACAACAGTTAATTCTGGTTCTCCAATCTGATTGGGTGAGAATTGTGAGATATTGTACTGGTATCGCTACAGGAACACCCTTTTTACCGTCTGTATCACTGTACTTCCCATATTTCTCACAAAATCCACTAAAATGTAAAAATAATGTAGTTTTAAGAGTTTTTAAGCCAAGAAAATACTTCTTTATGCAGTCAATAAAGATAGCTTCTATTTGAAAAGTGGCTTTGACACTTTCTGAGATGAGCTCCAGGGCATCAGTGGCACCTTAGCCAGATCTTCTGACATTTGCTGCTGGCTCTGATGTCTCTATAGTGGATAAACATGAGATATAATTCATTTGAGGTCATTCTAATGGGAAGTCTTTGGTTTCATGAATCTATTATTTGTTCTATATTGATTTATATATATTCGTTTATTATATATACAGTCCTTGATTGTCACTCAAGTGTTTATTTGTGTTCAAATACATCTCAGGGTATGCAAACATGTATTAAAAATCTGTACATTTGAATTCAAATTGAACTATTTATACTTCAACACATTAATCAGAGTTGGAAAAGGCAGCCGTTTGGTGGAATGACCCATCTAACAGACTGAGCATCACAGATTACACATGCTCACAAACATGACTTTAATCATAATATGCCAATCCTTTCTGCAAATGCAGCTCTCAGATGAAAGCAGAAGAGAAGAAAACAGTGAGCATTTGGTTTGACTACTTCAGTGCGACCTGCTTCAAAAATCCCCTGACTTCAATTCCTTGCCGCTTTGCAACAAAGCGAGACGGCATGCATCAACCGGCTTAGATGAAGATATTTTGAAAACTGAGCCAAGCGCTTCAGGCAGGTGTTACATGAGAATCCATTAATACAGGTAATTAACATTAGCCACCATCTTAATTAACATGCAAACTAATTAGGAAATAATTAAGTAACATAAAAAAAATCTGATCTTCATTTGGAATCGGAAGGAGACTGTATATCGCGGCTACCTTGACATGGTTTCTTTTGAGGTTTGGGAAGCAGAAATTAGCTGGGGTATTTTTTCTTTTTTTCTTTTTTTTTTTTTTGTGAGAGTTCGAGATGAAAGCAAATTGTTTGTCAAAGTGGATTGTGGTCAAATGAAACTATAAACCACCAGTAGATCAGACTGATATCTAGAGGAAAGACTGAGCTCTGCTGCCCTCTCTGAGCTGAACAGACTGAAGTCAAACACTGTGTCCGTGTATTAAAGCACAAAGACACATCAGTCATCAGAGCCACTGCCTGCAGGCCTGTTAACTGGCATACTGTGGAAAATGTACCATAAAGCATTCTATAGATGTTTTTAATTTTATAGTTTAAACACTAGAACGTGAAAATCAGTAATTATTTTATTTTTAAGAGCCATTACACACACAAACGCACATATATGTTATCTCATAGGAATAAATTACATTATAATTAATATTGCAATAATATTTCTTATTACTGTTTTTTTTTATTAAATAAACAGAGCTTTGGTTAGCATAATATACTTCTTTTAAAAAAAATATATATATATATATATATATACTTTATGTTTGACATGTTAGTTTACATACAGAATACTGTAAGTGTATGTAAATGTATGACAAATAATTTATTGCACAGATAATACACAGATAATTCCTTACAGCTCAGGAAATAATGTCAGAAATTATTCATCTTTTTTACATAGTTTCAGCTAAAATTGTAAAACAGATAAATACTATAAAAAATAGATATGCTATAAAAAGTATACGCTTAAAAAATATATATACTATGAAAATATAAACTTGAAAAAATAAATATGCTATTCAAATATATTATAAAATAAAAACAAAATACATTTTATATTCTACATTAGCCATATCTTACTTATGAAAATCAAATGGCATTTGTTTTAAAGAAAATTTTCAAAAACGTAAACCATTAATATTTCACAATGATTTTTCAAATTATAAAACAGATGTAACATCATCTGTTTGATGATGGCACAAGGTTTGTTATTTTCAGTACAGTCTGGGGTTAATAAAAATGGCCAGTATGTTTTCCTAATAAACAGTCAACAGCCGGGTTTCCATCCAAAGTTGCAAATTTAATTTACATTATGCGCAAAATTGGTATATTGCACAAAATATTTGCGAACAAGCAGCATTTCCATCCAGTGAGTCAAAGAGAACAAAATCGTCACTTCCTGATAAACTGGCACTTTACATCACTAAGAAAAGTAGGAGAAGCTACTGAATATAACAATTTTCCTACTTGCACCTCAGAATGAGCAGATGGAACACAACTGAGGTGGATGCTGCTGTTTGGGAATGAATTCGTTTAACAGTTAAATGAAGCAATTAAACACAAATACTTTGATGAATACTTTGACTTTGCTCTGGCATTTCAGAGTAACCATATAACAATGAGATGGTTCTGCTGGTTAGTCAGGATTTACCGTCAATAGTGCAAAGTCACATTACTTTTTTGATGCGCTTGGATGTATTTATTTATTTATTTTCCGCAAAATGCATTTCCATCTCCCATTATTCGCATTAATCTTTTTTCACACAAGTCAAAAACCACCTCAA
>NC_068387.1:24210379-24297879 GCF_023724105.1 Carassius gibelio
ATTTGTAGCAGTTTCAGTTACAGCACATGCACAAAAGTCAAAAGTTCTCTGAGCAGGTGTGAAGGACAGATTAATGATGTATCGCAGTAAAGTCTTTTTTGCAGGGATACAGCTAACTATGTTAGTATATTCACTAACTGTGACCCGTTTTCCTCACAAAATAAAATAACTATATACATCAATATTTCATGTCCACTTATTTGCTTCCACTTATCTTGCCATTATAAAAAAAAAAAAAACCTATTCAGGAAAGGCTTGTCACAGTAAGGGTGTGCCGATAGATGATAGTATTGTGCATCAACAATAGTCAAAGACATCGCCTATGGCTGATGCATTTGAAGATGGCAAGATGATTACTATTATTTTTTAGTAATTAGGCTAGAAATAATATATATTTGGGCTTATTTGTTCCATCGTATATCTGTTTTTTTTTTTTTTTTAAGTGTTGTTCATTATAACCAATCACATGCAATTATGCTGATGAATCCAGCGGCCAATCAGACGCATTCAGATGAGTCAACGCTGAAACACCAGAGTTTTATTGTTCAGTGCAAATGGGCTGACTGAATTCTGCTCTCTCGCAAATTCTCTCATCATAAACAACAAAGCGCAGATATATGTGCAACATAAGTATAGCTTCACTTTTTTTTAAATGCATAAACATGCGCTAGACTGAAGTCAGTGATGCTGGTCTTTGCTCGTTTTCTGTAGCTGCTGTTTGAATAATCTGAACCTATTAACTGTCACTCACATTTTTGAACATAGACTTGAAAGTGCATGATCCAAATCTACATTTTTATAATTCATGTATGAAAACATGATTTTGTAACATGATTTTAAAGTACCATTTTCATGGTAATGCAAAGTTTGATTTTAAAATGGGTTTCAAAGGATGAATTGTGAGATTTTAAGTTTTCAAGTGATACATAATTTCTGATGATTTCTAAAGTGTGACAGAGAAAAAGGCAACAAAGAATACTTTTTTTTTTTTTGACAAAGGTCAGAACTGCTGTTATATATTCCCAACTATATATAGTTTGTCATGATTAGATAAGGATTTCATTGTAATATAGTGAAGTTAACGTAGGCATCCCCCCGAGGGGCCAGGTGACAGTTAACAGGTTTAAAGATATTATATATATAACCCTGTTATTATGATCCTGGCAGAGAGGTTGGTCTCTAATAGACTGCAGATGATAATACTGAACAATCACAAAACATCAACAGCAAGTATGGGGCTACTGCAGGACGACTACCGACTTTAGCAATGAGAATTAGTTACCACTTATGTATTATTTTATGAAGCACACAAAATCTGATTGACAGTGTGGTTGAGAAGATGTGTAAGGAGTTTCTATTGAAAGCTGTGAAGAGGTTGCACTCAACTCAAGGATGAATGTTATCACCATCCCAAATGGCCCAGGGCAATTAACACTTTTGAATTTGATACATTTAAGCCCTATTATTAATAAGTGCTGTAATCAAACAATATACCAGTTCATCTTTATTTAGTTATCTTTACATTAATCAGTCTATCCAGAATGTCATAAAGAATTGGGAGAGATTTGTTTTGTAATTAACCACCTAGCAACCACCTGGAACATCCTAGAACACCCTAGCAACCACTAAGAAACCTTTCAACGTAGTAGCCAGTTTTGCACAGTCAAACCCCACTTTCATTTTCTTACAAGAATTAATAAATCTATTTGAGTCCATAAATGTTCTAAATAAGAAACATGTAAATTATATAAAACAGGTAAACAAATAAGAAACAGGTCAACTATAAATCCTACAACATTCTACTGAAGGCCATACAGCTACAATGCTGCATGATGCTTATGAATGAACTCTGTACTGGTCAATGAAAGACACACAGTTCATGAGTACCAGCACTGGAGATCAGACACAAAGACAGATCTCTTTTCACTTGGACTGCATTAAATCTAGTCTCATGTGCAGACAATGAGCCTGTGCTGTTCAGTTAACCCACTAAATAAAATAAAAAAGAACTGACGTACCAAAGGAGGATACTGAAAAAATACAGAAACAGGGATAAAATTACTTCTTGGTTTTAAAATGAACAATTCACCCTCAAATTGAAAAAAAGTTTGCTTATAATTACCACACAATGTCATATAAACAGTATACTCAGACCATTTATGTAAAATTATATTGCTCGTTTTAAAAAATTATAAGTAGAGTAGATAACGTGCCCACATTTACATATTAGCACTTATTCAGCAATAATATTGTTGTTAACACTCATTTCAAATGTTATCCAATCCACATTTGTTTCTATGGGTGAGATAGAAACTAGTGATGTCACGGTACCAAAATTTCACTATTCGTTACCGATACCAGTGAAAATCCACGGTTCTCTGTACCAATTTTGGTACCAAAGCAAAACACAAAAATATGCTAATAAAAAAAGAAAACACTTTTTATCACTAAAAATAAAACCAATGCCATTCTTTGTAGTTATTTACAATTGTGTTTAAAGTTTTTCTACAAGTAATAGAATTATGAAAAACAGTAAACAAGTTTCACCCAAATTTAATTGGTCTTTTAATTAATTAAATTTAAACACATTTTATTTTTTGGTAAATAAAAGTTTTATAAATTTTTTCAACAGTAGTAGCAGTATCACATATATTCCACTAAATAATAGTAATATTTCTAGCACAATACCTTCATGTAAAAATTAACTTTTATTTTGATGGGTTGACGTGAAAACCTTTAAATGAACACTGGTTTTACTCATATGAAAAGGTAAAATGCTTGTGAAGTGACTCAGAACAATTCTGTTGAGGTTGTTTATGTATTTATGTCCTCATCGAGACGGCAGATGCCGAAATTACTGCAAGTGTCACGCGCTTCAGTCTATGTAGTAAACAAACCATTCATTCCTTCATACAAGCCCCTTTCACACTGCACGTCGGACCCGCAATATTTCCGGAACATTGCCGGGTCGACCTTCTGTGTGAAAGCAACCACGTCCCGGGATGGATTACCGCATTGAACCCAGGTCGGGGACCTAGTAACATTGCAGGGTTCGACCCGGGACGAGCGCTGTGTGAACAAAAGCCAGATCTAATTCCGTGTCGAAGTGATGATGCGCGTTATCGCGCGACTCTTTTACCGGCTGTTTTGAAGGGAAGATCAACGTTCGTGACGCAAACATGTGTGAAAACTGTAATGAAGCAGAGATCAGTTAGTTCCTCACTTTCCGCCCTGACGCAGAGATCGTTTGCTTGCTTCAGTGAAAGTATAATGTGCCTAGCGTTTTCGACTCGTACATTACACGTCACGCGCTTTTTTTTTACTAATAAACAACAAGAGGCTCTAAACACGTAACTAACAAGCTGTAAAATGACAAAAAGCAACAATAGTTAGTGGCTGATGTGGCCTAGTGGTTAAAGATCTGGGTTGGTTGCTAGTTTAAGCTCTGATCAATTAATTATCATTAGATCAAGATATGTAACTACACATACTAATTGCAATGCAATAATTAGAGTTGTTCCGATTCCGATACTAGTATCGGAAATATCTCCGATACCACAACAAATTCTGGCATCGGTGAGTACATGAACCCATATACCGATCCCATACCGTTTTCTTAAACAAGACCTAGTTATGACCGCTAGCTTTGCCTAACCGCTGCATGGTTCTTCTTCGCTGCTCAGAATGCATTGCAAACACAGGAAGTTGTGCTGTGTTACCACAAGCAACCCGTTTAGAGCAGCAAAGAAGAAATGTAAACGCGTTAGCAGCACTGATCTATATATGACTGGATCACTCATCGCGTTCTAAACTGCCAACAGACAGTGAAGCCACTTCTACATTATAGATCAGTGGTTAGCAGTATGTCTCTGTAGTACCGGTAGTTACCGACTCCCGAGTATATTTGGTACCCGCAGCTGCGTTCTGTCGCTTCCGTGTTAGTCAAAGCGCAGGGCTCCAGACAGTAGCCGAATATATACTAGTGTTATAGTGGTAACTAGGATTTACACAAGCTCCATTCTGGATCCAGAACACCTGAGAAGAGATGATGCTGACCATCAGAGGACCTCAGATGATGCTAACCCTGAATCAACAAACAGAACTAACAATTATTGCTACATGTGTGACTGCATCATATAATAATTAGTAATTAATAATACTAATAATGTTCATCGTCTAGCTGAGTACGTCTTGTATTAATTTTTTCTAAAAATCCTGTCAAACGTGCACAAACTGACAGTCACCACCATAAGCTACTACTAAATATTGTAGAAACATAATTTTCTGTAAAGTTGCTTTGTAACGATTTGTATTACGTATTACGATTTTGTATGAATATTAAACTGCAAAATATTATTTAAATATTACTCCTGCAAATTCTACATCTCTGTGGGTGACGGGCGCAGATGCACGGGAGTTCGCTGTTTTGTAGTCTCCGCCGTGTGTAACTATATGAGGACACGAACGCATAAACCGTCACTTCATGAGAATTTACCGTTTCATTTGAGAAAGCTGTCATATCATAAACACAGACACTCAAAGATCTTCATGGCAGCCCATTAAAATAAATGTTTGGTTTAACATGAGTAAATTGCCAATATATTAAGCTACTGTTGTAGCCTACAGTAGATTTAGCTATGTCTCTATGTAGTAATAATAATACGTCTCTATTAATAATAATAATAAATATGCCTAGACGGTTGCTTGTTTTTTACTTGTTTTGTTGTGAGATTATCTGATTAATACATCATTTTTTATATTCCTAGACTTATTTGTTGCAGTTTTTTATACAGTTATATTGTAAAACTAAAATACCTTTTTTAGTTTGCGGTGTTAGATTTTTGGCTCCATTTGAAGTTATTTTTTGCTTAAGAAAATAAATAATACTGTCAAATTCATGTCAGATAATAAAAATACTGTAATGAATACAGTAGTTCACCATGTATTTGTACATGTTTTATTAAGGGATCAGTCTGAAGCACACCATAAAATAATTCCAGCAATTTACACAGGGCTAGTAGTATATACAGCTGTATATACAGATACACACCCAGGTATCGGATCAGTACTCGGTATCGGCTGATACCCTGAGTCCAGGTATCGGAATTGGTATCGGGAAGAGAAAAAGGGTATCGGAACATCTCTAGCAATAATACTCTAGTTACAAATAATCCACAATAGGGCTGGGATAAACGATTATTTTTTTAAACGATTAATCTAGTGATTATTTTTTCGATGCATCGATTAATCTAACGATTAATTTTTCTGGATCGATTCGATTTCAATTATCTCCCCATTAATTGACTACTAACAATTTATACATGTTGATTTACATATCTGAATGAAAAAAACATGAATTCCTTAACATTGCAATATATGTTTTATTGTTCTTAAAATTAGAAAAAAAAGACTGACTAAGAATGCATTACTTTGCACTTGTACAGAGATAGCATTCAATAAAACTTTGAAGCCTTGAAAAACAAGCTTACTGAACACATAGGGCCTAGCTTACTGAAAAAAAGTTCTTCTTTCAGATGAAAATAATGGTCACCCAGAATACTTGTTTAGAGCAATTGAAAGAATACAGTAACCAATGTAAACTTGAGGGCTTTAAGCTAATACAGAGAGTGCTTTTAAAAAAAAGAAAAATAATAATTACCAGTGGGAGCCAGCAGCCTGTCATGGAGAAAAAAAAAAAATCTCCGAATGCCCCACGTGAAACTTTGGCGTTCCGCCCTTTTTCTATCGTGTCTAATGATTTTGGTTAATATGCACGAGAGAGAGAGCAAGACAGCGCTAGTGTAGTTTGAAGACTGTGAGTGTGCGAGCGCGAGTGAAACTTTGGTGTTTCGCCCTTTTTCTATCGTGTTTAATGATTTTGATTAATATGCACAAGGGAGAGAGAGAGAGAGCAAGAAGCGCTCGTGTTGTTTGAAGACTGTGAGTGTGCGAGCGCGAGTGAAACTTTGGTGTTTCGCCCTTTTTCTATCGTGTTTAATGATTTTGATTAATATGCACAAGGGAGAGAGAGAGAGAGCAAGAAGCGCTCGTGTTGTTTGAAGACTGTGAGTGTGCGCGTGCAGCCGGGGCTCTCTCTCATACATTTTGTTGTCAGGCGCAACAGATCACTCACCGATCAAATAAGGCTTTAACAGTCGCCAAAAAAAAAGATCAATGCAGGAAAAACCCCTGGATTGGTTATATAACGTTGGACAGAATGTTGATCCAGCCATCGCGTATATTCAGCGCACATAAGGTAAACGTTTTTTAGAGAAATAAAAACAGGTCGACGAATCAAGGCGCATATTTTGTGTCTACGTATTTTTTGTCCCAGCCCTAATCAACAATGATTATGATTGAAAATGAGAGAAACTTACAGTGGCTTAATGTGAATTTTGGATCAATGAGGTTTCACTGAAACTACCCAGAAAATCATAATAGAAACAGAAACCAAGTGACAATCAAAATGTCTAGCTCCTTATCACTTGTTGCTCTGGCTGGTTAAATAAAGCGGCACATTAACTGCCAATTGTGCGGCCAATGCGAATATAAATATATTTCAAGAGAGCAAATGAGATATATAACCCAATAAAACATTTATGAATATTTCTTCTTTTTTTTTCATCACTGAACATGATCAGACAAAATGAACAGATTATGTCAAAAATCTGCCAGGTATTATATCAGTCTATCAACACGCAAATACATAGAATGAAAGCATTGATTATTTTTCCACAGAATCACAATGAGAGTCATGTTCTACGAAATGCACAACCTAATATGTAAGAAACAAGACCAAACACTTCAAGCTGCAAAGGATGAGATCCATTAGCCAAAATGTCAGACGATATGAAATCTCCACACATAGCTTTGTGGGATACGAGCGAGATTCCTTGCTAACAAACAATGCTGTGAATATCTAATGTAACCACCGTGTCAGGGATCCCTTTACAGTGCATTATAAACAGACAGAAAACAGACCACCTGGAACTGCCATCACAGCCTCCAATACATCAAAAAGGGAAAGTGTATAAAGTCTATTTATAAAGGACAGTTTAAAGGTCAAGCCTTCCTAAGAACCTACACTGTTACCAAAGCATCCAAAACAACTGCAGCTCACATGGGCAAGTGTTCATTAAAGATCTGAACGCAGAAAGCTGATTGTGTTTATATCACTGTCACAGGCTCCAGCGTAAGTGGACACAGAGCTGCAAATCAAATGAACCACACCATCTATCCCCAGCGATACCCAAGAGACCCACATTAGGAGACCATATAAAGGCAAAGACACTGGCAGGATTATTAAAAAAACAATTTCCATAGAGGGAAAGACCTCAGACTGCAAAAAGACCTCAGATATACTTGTGTGCACGTGCCGTGTTCAGACCTGCTCTGCTCGACTCCAACATCAAGAGCATTTTCACTTTGAAATGTCTGCATAGCACAAAAAACATAACAATTAAAGGAATGAATTTACTGGGATGACCATGATATTATGACCATGATATTAGATTGACAAAAAAACAAATAAGTAAAATAAGCTTTTCTGAAGAACAGTCATATAAAGCATAAACAGATTTTAACACTGCAAAACACAACGAGCAGTGTTTACACTAGCATTTTCATCTGCAAGAGAGCAAATAACAATGGAGGTACAAGTCTGGTCCTAAACCCAATCCGTTTAGGACAGACAACAAGATTATTTCCATCCCTAAAATAATACTGGTCTTGCCAATCACAATGCATGCTGAGCAAGTGATGACTTGCTAAAATACAGATACAAATAAGGACTGAATATAAATCTCATGATGAGGAGGATTTAAACTTTGAATACAAGAAACCTCCCAAAGTTAATACAAACCTAATCCCAAAATATGAGACCAGTTTTACCTGACAGCAAACCCAACCTGCGTAAATAAACTTATCCAGTACATAAGCTACAACACTGGAAAAGCAGATGATGTTGGGGCTGTGACAGGATAGCCACATATCCCCCAAAACACACCTGGGTTGTCAATTTAAACCAGCTGTCCAGGGGAAGTCACTACACAGGGGGACTTCTACAAATAACAGAGGGTGGTTGTTAGTCACCGTTAACCGAGTCAGCCTTTTCTTTCAAACAGTTGGGCCTGGACGGCATCTGTGACTTGCACATTCCTACACTGGCCTTAAAATTCTTCAGGCCTTATTCAGATCAGCAGAGAAAGTAGAAAGAGACTAAATTGACACTCTAATTACTAATTAGTCAAATAATGCATTTAAAAGCACAAAGAAATCCTGATAACTATCAGGAAATAGCTTTGAGAGTTGACGTGTATCAATAAACAGAAAATGCAATAAAATACAATAAAAATAAAATGTGATGTCAATGTCAAAAACACAAACTGTTTTAAATTTGCGCACTGAACAAGCTGACGAGCATTCGGCAAATGTGCTTACATGCAAAGTAAAATTGGGTAACGTCTAAGAAATCTAAGTCTTCTGATAAGATTTTGCTTCAGCAAGACTGTGCTTGTAAACAGATTTGCCACACTTTTGTTTTTTAAGGTTGCCTTATATACCTCAAATAACCATATGAATATAATCAAGATCATTAATCACCTAATAACATATGTTTAAAAAAAAAAAAAAATCTTGGAAAACTTTTCAAAGCATTAGTGATTCTGAGAAAGGCTAAAAAGAAAAAAAGAATCAGAATGAAATCAAAGTCTTATCCCAAGAGCCTAAAATATAGCATATGCTCAGCTTAAGAGGTCTAGAAGTGAAAGGAGTTAGACTTACAAATAAGATCTATCCTTTGTATTATTGTGTTAAAGTGGATGTTTATTTTTCTCAAGCTCTGACACATTTGTTCGGTGTATATACTGTGTGCATCATGACTTCTGTTACTAGGGAAGGAATGTTTACAATTCAGGGTGGTTGCCACAAAACAAACAAACAAACAGCACACTATGTGCATTCACAGCAGAATGTGATGTAGCGCTCCAGTCATTTCCTGCTCAAATTAAAAACATAACGAGTTTAAAGTCATATTCTTAGTTGAGTAGGGCCAGGAGGCCACTGATTAAACACACTCAAACAATGCAACCACTTTTCCCATTGCACTGTACATGTACGGTTACATTTTAGTCACATGATGGTCACTTCATAATACTTCCCAGCAGTTATTAAAGGAATAGTTCATGCAAAAATGAAAATTTGCTGAAAATTTACTCATATTCAGGCCATCCAAGTTTGTTTCTGCATCAGAACAGATTTGAGGGAATGTAGCATTCAATTACTTGCTCAACAATAGAACCTTTGCAGTGAATGGGTGCCATCAGAATGAGAGTCCAAACAGCTGATAAAAACAAGTTTCCACAAGACATCCACATCACTCCAGTTCATCAGTTAACATCTTGTGAAGAGAAAAACTATGTTTGTAAGAAAAAAAATCCATCTAGGCAGTTTAACTGTAAACTGTTGCTTCTGCCCAAAATTTTATTTTATAATCCAGAACACTTCCTCCAGTGAAAAAGTTCATCCTCTGTTGTCATCTCACATCAAGATCCACCACATATTTCTTTAGATCCATTTCAGACTGTTTTCTCTTTTTGAACGGTGCTTGATATGTGCATAATTCTCTCCAGATTCAGAGGAATTGACTTTTATACTAGAGGAAGCAATATTACAGATAGAGGACCCTTAAGAAATGATGAAAAGTTATAAACATATTAATGATGGATTTGTTTCTTACAAGCATGCAGCTTTTCACATTGATGGACTGGAGTGGTGTGGATTACAGTGTTTTTATCAGCTGTTGTGTACTCTCATTCTGACGGCACCCATTCACTGCAGATAAACTGATGTAATGCTAAATCTCCTAATCTGTTCCCATGAAGAAACAACCTCATCTGCATCTTGGATGGCCTATGGGTGAATTTCATTCTTTTAATGCATTTACAACTTTACCACCAAACAAGTCAACGTCAAATTCCATGCTTAAAAAAAATCCTTGGTATAACACAAAATGCGGAGATTTCACATTCCAGGCGTCAGCAGTGTTGTTATTCATATAAGGAATAACACCATATTGACTGGAGTTTTTTTTTTTTTTTTTTTACATTATTCTCACACAAATCTCATCAGCCAAAGCCTTTCCCTTAAGGAACCAGTTTGGTCAATTACCAAGAGAGTGAACAGCACAACCTTCAGTGTCACAACAAAGGAAGATGATTTCTTTCATTGCTTTTCAACTAACTCTTAATGACATTCAATAGCAAATGTACTTTTATACAGAAACGTTTTGTGACTATTTTTTGGCTAATTCCAATAACATAAATCCCTTTCTGAGGTGAATTTCCATTCATGCCCAATGATTTACTGCTCACCATGCTGGTATGATGGCTCAAAATTTAACAGCATGTTGCTACTTGACTTTTCCAGGGCTACACACACACACACATACACACTCAAACCTATGATTTAGTGTTGCCAAACGTGGCTTAAAGACATTTGTTGCATGAACTTCAGTGAAATATCCTTATTTATGATTAATTTAAAACCCAAACATCTACTGAATTTAGGTTTGGTACCATAATAAGATAATTTAATCAATAAATATGATGACTTGTAATTCATTAAACATAAATTGCACAGATTTTGATATGGGTTAAACATGAAATGCATTGGTTTGAGGATGGCTTGAACTTGAAATGCATTGCTTTAAGATGGCTTGAACATGAAATGCATTGATTTAAGATTGCTTGAATATGAAATGCATTGCTTTAAGATTGCTTGAATATGAAATGCATTGCTTTGAGATTGCTTGAACATGAAATGCATTGATTTGACATGGGTTAAATATAAAACGCATTGATTTAACAGGGTTTTAACATTAAATGCACTGGTTTAAAATGTTATTTGAATGAAATACATTTATTCAATATGGTTTAAACATGAAATGCATTGATTTTAGGAAACATCTTTTTAAAGCATTATACTCACCCCATTCCAAAAACTCAGCAATGTTCTTCTCTCTTCTGAGTGGGGAGTTGATGCACTCATCATAAAGGCTGATGAGAACATCCAGGAGAGTTTCCACACTAAAACACTGTCCATTGGACTGGACAGGACCATCCAGAATCAGTTTTTCCAGCTTTTTCAAACGCACTTCTCCAGACATGGTGCAAAACGAATGTCAGTCCAAAAAAACGTAGTGTAATGTTATTAAAATCAATGCAAATACACGAACACTCTTTGGAGGGGATCTGTAAATGGCTATAAATATAATCCACCCATCATCACAGTAAAATGCAGTCACAAAACTGCAGTAAACTCAAAAATAATTTTAATTTCATACCAAATAAAACTTTCCTCTACATCTTTTAACGCACTCAGTTGAAGATCAACAAACCTCCAAATAAGAGAGAAAAAAATAACTATTCAAGACATTTATCCAAAAAGACTATCCACGTTTATGTAAAACTGCAATTTGTCTCTTGCGTTTTATAAATATTAATTACATATATTTAAGTGCCTTTCCTGTAGCTAACTTTACTCAAGCTAACGAGCTAACAACATTCCCGCGACACAATGCATCTTAACTGGTTTTCTCTCACATAAACACAAAGAATCGTGTAGTAATATCAACAAGTATTAGTGTCAAACCATGAGATGAGACTGTAAAACATCTCCAGTTTGTTCAACTTTAACGGGTTAAAATAACTGATGCTAATGATCCGGCTAATAAAGACGTTTGGCTAGCAAGCTAACAGATTTTAGCTCGTCCTCCAAGAGAATTTTCCTCAAAACAAACAGGAATAACATGACACGCCCCCAAATGTGATATTTAGGCATTACGTGCGTGGAAAATATTAATAAAATATGTTTACGTCCGCAAAAAGTGAGTTTAGCGAAGTTCTACAATGGCACTGATTAGTTTTCCATAGTCTTATTCCCATCAATATTTCCTCGAAAAGTAAGTCCTGCCCGCGGGATGAAGTCCGTCAGATGATGATGATGATGATGGGGTGAAGATGACGAGGAGGAGGATGATGAAGGTGCCCGCCGTTACTGACTGTGTGGTGTGTGTCAGGAATGATGAGGAGAAACATGGCGACTCTCTCTCTCTCTCTCTCTCTCTCATTCACACACACACACACACACACACACACACACACTCACACACGCACTCACCTTTAGCCACACACGTAAAACATAAACATATACAGGTTACATACACATAAACAAATGCATGCATTTACAACGTACAGTAGCTACACATAAGACATTCCCATGCCTGTAAAACATTCATAAATAGGCTACAGATACAATCAAATACAATCACTCAGACACTTTGAAGAAATAACATAAATAAAAACAAACAAATACACTTACATTTAAAAACAAACAGACATGCACATATAAACGGATAGGACAGATGGACACACTACACAAAAATAGACACAATTATAAACATGTATACATGTAGAGCATATAAACACAAATATAAATGTGCATCCATAAATACACATGTATACAGACGAATGTCTATACATAAATACACAAGTCTACAACAGCTGTTTTGCTGCGGGTGGGGCAGGTCGGGGTCTCATGTGTTCACACTTTCATTGTTAAGGTTATTTTAATGCTATTAAGCATACTTTGATGATTTAATGTAGTTCAATTACTTCACTTTCATAATTTATATTGGGAATCGGCTGTCTGTCTGTCTGTCTGTTGCTCTGTCATTTTATCTATTATTCTGTCTGCCTATCTAAGGTTCTTTCATTCTGTCGTTCTCTCTATCTCTCTGTCTATCTATCTATCTATCTATCTATCTATCTATCTATCTATCTATCGTTCTGTCTACCTATCATTATGTCTGTCTGTCTGTCTATGCTAGGACAATATGGTCAGTCCTTTTTTATTTTAATTTATTTTAACTCAAAATTTAAATCCTTGTACATTGTAGTAGCACATGTATATGACATATTTGACCATTTTTAAAAATGCTTATGAAAGGAAAAGTTGCTTTCATTGTATACTATCTGTACTTCCAAGTACAATAAATATATAATGTAGCAACATTAATTCAAAATTTATATATATATAAATTTAACATAATTACAGTTTTTCTCAGTCACTTTGGTGCATTTTTCAAAACAGAGATGAAATTCTCAAAACTACTTGTACAACCTCCACATCATCTAGTCATTTATACACATCATAAAACCAGTTTCTCATTCTTTTGAACAAGTTGCGATTGCTTTTGTACATTCATGCAATTGATTATGCATGTTTATCGGCAGTTTCCTACATTATCAGTTGCTCATGTCATGTTGCTCAAAACGTATTGCATAGTTTTCTGTGCAACAGTCTTACCCTTCAAAACATCTAGTCTTTAGTTCATCATATAAGTCATTAAATGCAAAATGGTTAATCTAGTTGTCAAAAACTGCCTAGCACACTTTTTATATTTATTTTTACACATTATTATTAGACGTTTTGTACATTTGGCATGAATTGTCCAAGTGAATCTTGACTTATGAAGAGAATGTAGATGATAAACCAATGATAAACCCTTTCTCTGAAATAGCTCAAAGGTTCATCTCATGAATCTTCAGTTGAAAAGCTTATACTGTATAGACAGAGGACAACACAAGAGTTACACATTCTGAAAATGGACTTATTTTCATATTTGTGTCCATATTTGTTTTTCCTTTTCTATATCACAATGACATTGTAAAGGTTTTTTTTTTTTGGTCAGACTTTGTAAAAGTGTAACTGGGAATTCTATCCAGTCTCTTTCAGTCAATATCCCACATACAGTAATGTGTAAATGTGTACGTTTGAAATGGATATGGCATACATAAGCATATGGCATATTGTTCAATAAAGTAGTTTACATCAGATCATCCCTCCAGAGTAAACTGTTATATTGACAACATGACTAAGCAATTTGACTGTCTTATCCGTAAACTATGACACAAGGACTTGTCATTCTGATGGCAGTGATATGTTCATTGACACAGATATTTATTTTTGAGAGATGAACTAAGGATTTTGAGCAGGAGACTGGCTTTTGCAGGTAATTCATGGTGATTTGCTATTTGTACGAGTTGTTTTGAGAAATGCACTTTATGTTTTGCAAATTGTGAGTTTGATTCGAGAAATGTACCAAAGCGACTGAGAAAAACTGTAACATATATTAGCCTATACATATGCAGAATGCCAGAGCTCCCCCTTGGGGCTGAAAAAAAAAAATCCACTGAGCTTGTTGAGACAGACTAGGAACAGTTTCTTGGAAAGCCATGGTAAAGCAGCATCACCTACTGGTCTTTTCAGGGATTCATCTACTATTTTTCCAATTGGCTGCATGGAATTCATGGAAATAATTTGAGAAAAGAATAAATGAATTTAAAGAATGGAGGCAAACTGTGCCGTAGAATATCCCTTTTATTCTGGTTTGGCATTTTCAAACAAAGAAAGTCAAAGCAGACAGTATATTAACAGTTTGTCTGACTGAGCTTAATTGCATTTCTATTAGTCTTGATAGTGGATCAAATCAAGTCTTCCATCATAGCAGTAAACATTGAGGACATCTGATGTGTGTAGCTGGGCTGGTTTCAACGAACAGCTTCTATAACGCTCATCATTAACACCTTTTGTGTTTATTGGGGCTCTTGATTAAAAGGGCCAAAACACAGGAGAGTGTTATTGTTGGTTTAATCCTTCTGATCCCTTTTCATATGCAATTAGAAAATGAGAGATACCACTTTCAGTCTAGATCATCTAATTAATTGATGTGCTAGAATCTGCAGCATGGAGAAATCAAGGAAAGTCATTTGCAGCACCCCACCCTCCAAAACAACCGTCTATAGCTAGAAATAATAGTTTGGCTTAATGAGTCAGTGAAAGTCTCAGGCCTAAGATCTTTTGTTATGATGGTGTGTATTCAAAATATTAAGCCCAATACAGTTTGAACTGGACTGTCTTATGAAATATGTTACAAGGATAGATAGTATGGAATTCACCACAGAAAATTACATTGCACAGAAATTGAGTATTGTTAAATTAAATATAATTTCATAATATTTAATACTGACTGAGACCACAGTTAAAAAAAAATAAATCCATAAAAATAAATTAATTAATTAAATTCAAGAAAAAACTAACTTGAAAACTTACAATATTTTTTTTTTTATATTGACATTAAATATAATTGATATTTATCTACATAACAACTTTTATCTTTCTATCTTTATTTATTTGATAACAAACTGCAACTATCTTCAACAAAGGAAAAAAATTTGCAGGTAAAAGATTTGACAGAGATACAATTGTGTAAACACAAATTGTGCAAAATAAATGTTAGAAGTCTTTATATAAAGTACACAAATTTTTATTACTTAAAATAATAAATAAATAAATAAACATGGCGACTTATAGGACAGCAAATACATTTACATACATAAAAGCTAAAAAAAAATTCACAAAAACATATGATGCTTTAGAAATAATATGTTGAAAACATAAACAACGTAAAACTGCTTTGAGATAAACTGAACTACTATATTTAGTTTGGTTTTCTAGATGCCATGTTAGCAGTTTTAGATTAGACACAAAAAATGAATAAAATATAAAGGTTTCAAAAGTAATTTTATTTTAAGTTCTGTATGCATTTTAGGTCTTAAATTTATGTTGGAGAAAATGTGGCTTATCTGTGCTATTGACTTAATTTGGAATAATAATAGCCATGTTGATTCGTAAACATTGGTTTATACTTGTCTTGCCCATCCTGACAAACAGCGTCAGATAATAACACGATTACCATGAAAGCGTGGCTGTGTAGCAAGTAAATTTGCTTAGCTGTCTGACGTGATGTGATCCGTCATCAGCCGTTCCTGTACCATCATTGTCTGACATCCCAGGACAACCTGCAGCCCCAATACACAATACACAGACTGGGGTAACTTTAGTCCCATGTTGGCAGGACAGATGAGGTCTGGGCAGTCCTGCAATAGTAACAGATAACCACCCCCTTGAGAAACTCCCTCCAATCCACATCTCTGAACACACTCCTGGATTTACTGCCTCTGTTTGTGGAATAATGACTGCAGGGTGGCCGTTTCTCAATACACTTTCCTCTCTCCTCTGCCCTGCCAAATACACTGCTGCTTTTACCAAAGATGGTTACAGTTGGAAAGCAGAAGGGAATTAATTTAAACATAGGCAGAAAGAAGTAAATCAATACAACAAATAAGTTAACCGTGCACTAATTACATTTACACATTTAAAAAAAAAGAATTATTAGCTCCAGAATATATACGTTTAATTTTGTTTACAAAAACATTCATTTATGCTTATGCCTTTATCATAATTTAATACAATTTAAACAAAAGTAAAAACTCTCTCTCTCTATATAATGCTTTGAAATAGATTTAACATTTATATATATATATAATATATATATATATATATATATATATATATATATATATATATATATATATATATATATATATATAAAATACAGTATATGTATAATGCCTACACATATAAGGAAAAATGTTCTTCACAAAAATAAATGTATTTATGTAGAAATAAATTAATAAAATAAAATAAAAGGTTCAAAAATAATATGAAAAATGCTTTGAAATAGATTAAAATGATAAATAAATTAATATACATGAATGATTATTCATAATTAGAGTATGTATATATATATATATATATATATATATATATATATATATATATATATATATATATATATATATATATATATGTAAATAGGCCCTGAACATACTTGATATGAAAAATGATAAAAAAACTAAATCATGAAATACATTTTGTTTTATAAATAAATGTATATATTTGTAAATATATTGTAAATATATTGTAAATACAATATATATATATATTTCATCATTTTGTAATATTTACAAATATAGATACAATTTATATAATGAACATACTTATGATACATTTGAGTAACCAAAAATCATGAGCAGCATTAGGTGGTCTAAATGAGACATGGCTTTGAAGAGTGTCTTTTTAAGTTGTCTTCCCTTTGTTAGAGGTGTGAGGAGTCAGATGGGGTGGGGGGGAGAGGGGGGCAACTGTATATAAACCCTGAGAGATTCAGAGAGTCAGTCATTCAATCAGGAGAGCGACATTGGCATCACTATTTCAAGCATGGCCCTGCTCATCCAGCTGCTTATTGGCATCACAGCGATCTCATTCACTGAGGGATTCGAGCATGAGGATATGAAGCAGGCCATGCTCCAAAAACTTGGACTAACCGAACTCCCCAGGATTCAGAAGAGAGATTTGGAAAATCTATTTATACCAGCTCACATCAAGAACAAATATCTGTCCATGCTGAAACTCCATCACAAGCGCAGGAGAAGATCGCTGCCAAGCCTGGCGGGAATTCTTAGAGGGATTCATGGGAATGCAGGTGGGTTTCATTTTCAAAATGAAATTGAACTGTTAATAAGTAAAAAAAAAAAAAAAAAAAAAAAAAAAAAAAAATACATATATATACATTTTTTAAATATAATGTTAATGTATTTTGTATCATGAACCAACACAAAAAATGATTAATGCATATATCTGGGCCATACACTAATTAAATTTACAAATAAAAGTGTAAATAGTTTTAAAATGTAAAAGATTATATTCTAAATTAATAAAAGCTCAATTTTCTTAAATTTATGCTTTAGAAATAATTAAATAAAGATGCAATCATGAATAATGTAAAAATCCTTTAATTAGATTAAACTGATAAATAACTGCATAAATACATAGAGAAACTTTGCAATTTTTTTTTTAATGATATTCCATATTTAAATATTAGGTTGCTTAGTCTGTGTCATTAACAAAGAGCAATAATGAATACAGAAATTAACTTCACCATACAGTAATTACATTAAAAATTATTTCTACAATTTATGTATTTTTGATTTATGGTAATGTATAAATATATAATTGCTGCAAAATTTATGTATACAGCTTTTAATATAAAAAGTGTTACTATGTCAAAATTAACAGATAAAATTAATAACTGCTGTGAAAGTATTTGAGTTCATATTAACTATTGTAACTTATGAACTTTATTGCAATATTCAACTGATTTTTTTTATTTTATTAATGTCTTACTTTATAACTTAAAATATGTTGTCAAAGTTATGTTTTTTAACATCATAGCAATTTTTGGACTATTATGAATTTACTTACTGATCGAGAATATCAAGTAGAAATTGTTATGCCAAAATAAGTACAAAAAGATGTTGCCAAAACATTACGATGAATTTTTTTTTTTTTACAGTGCATGTCATAAACTATAATCTAATGTATTCTGTTTTTTACAGATATAACAGGTGAAATTAAGTACTCTGACACAACCCGTCAGCGTCTTGTATTCGACATGGAGGCCAGACTCCAAGAAAACACAGAAGTCACAATGGCCGAACTGAAACTTTTCCAAACAGCTGTGCAGAATCCATCTAAACCTGAGCGAAGGCACCACAGACCCATTAACAACGCCAGAGTGAGCATCTACTGGGTGGAGGTGCTGGCAAACGGCTCCAACAGAACATCACTCATAGACTCAAGGTATGCCAGATGTCCAAATATAATAAAACATATATAAATGCACAAATTATAACAGTCCTTAAATGAATAATGCATGAATGGGAACTCATGTCTTCATATTTGCCATTTTAATAGACTGGTTCCTATCCATGAGTCTGGCTGGAGGAGCTTTGATGTGACGCAGGCCGTTCATTACTGGTCTAAAGCCCAGAAGAAAGCACCTCTGCATCTGGAGGTGTGGACTGAAGGAGAGAGACCTGGTAGCTATGCGGCTGAGATGGCCAAAAGAGTGCGCTTTGCCACACAGGACCCGAAAGAGAACACCCTGGAAAAGGATTTGGGAGCACCTGAACTTGTGTTTTACACCCTAAACCTGGATGAATATGGGTGAGTACTGTAATTAAACTGCAGTTTATTTAGTTTGCATTGAACTTTACACCTTTCAATCATATGCTCATTAACTGAAACCCTTAATTTCCATGTCAACAGATCTCAGGGGAACTGTAACTCTAGCCCAAACAGCAGCAAGTGTTGCAGAGAAGAGCATTTCATTAATTTCCGTGAGCTGACCTGGACTCAGTACTGGATCATCGAGCCGGCCGGGTACCAGGCCTTCAGATGTGCTGGAGGATGCAAGCAGCCCAAACACAGTTACTATGGATACGGGCAGAGGACCTGTGCGGTGATGGAGAGCGCACCGCTGCCCATGATGTACCTGGTGAAAAAGGGGGATTACACTGAAATCGAGGTGGCAGAGTTCCCGAATATGATTGTTGAGAAGTGTGGCTGCTCCATGGACAAAATCCCTCCAGTCTGAGACTGTCTCATAGTTTGCTCTCAGATGAGAGGTGATGATGTTTTAATTCAATATCTCAGAGATACTAAACTGAGATTCACATGTTACAAATCCCCACTGAGCACTTGAAAATCAAATTATTTATGAATTATTTGTTTAATGTAAGCATCAGAAATAGCCTGTTGATTGATGTGATTTTTGAAAAATAAAATAAGTAATTTTATATCGTGTTTTCGTTTTTTTTTTTTTTACATGATTTTTTTTATGCTAATATGCATTTAAATTAAATATTTTATTTTGGTTATTAATGTTAATAATACACAGCTAAACACTTACAAAGAATACTTATATACCAATACTTATGCTCACATCAGATAGAGAGATAAAACTCTAAAAGTGAAGATCTTCTTAGCTGGTAAAACATCTTTGTGTTGAATCACCCAAAAAGAAAATGTGACATTCTGTAGTTTTGTCTCATATTCATACAGACAGACAGACAGACAGATAGATAGTACAAAACTGAAAATAACCCTGTAACAATAAAAACTTCATGATCTTCGGGAAGAAGGTGGCGGACAATCCACTGACATTTTAATAATTCAAAATAAACACAAATAAAAACCAAACACAACTAAAAGCCCAGGCCTGGTACTCTCTCGTCCTTCACTGTCGTCGCTCCAGTTTTATGTCCTTCCATCTCCTCCGTGGGACTCGAGACCGGTGAGTCGAGCAGGTGTCGCTCATCTCCAATCACTCCACTGGCCTCGCATCCGTTCCCACGACCCTCAGCCCCACCCCACTCGTCACAAACCCCATGTTTTACTCACCCTAAAGCCATCCTAGGTGTATTTGACTTTATTCTTTCAGACAAATACAGTCAGTTTTGTCAAAAAATATCCTGGCTCTTCCAAGCTTTATAATAGCAGTGAATGGTGTTTGGGATTTTGGGATTATACTGTATATAAAACTCCAATTGTATTCATCTGAAAGAAGAAAGGCTTGGGGGTGAGAAAACCATGGGTTAATTTTCATTTTTGGGTAGAGGTATTTGTAGAGGTTGATAAAAACATTTTAAACATGAAACTTTGTAATATATTTAAGAATTTGGAAGCAATCAGAAGAAAAAAAAATCATATTTTGAGGATAAAATATCAGCCCAAAATAATATTGAGCTCTAGACTCAATATCATTGAATGTATTTTTGCTCTACATCTATGAGAGATTCTGAGAACACGTGATCAGGAAGAGACGTCATCCTTCCACACAGCTCCACAGTCTTTAACATTCGTAATGAAGCGTGTTTAGGAACTCTGACTGAAACCTCAGTCTGGTCTAATCTCACAAAGAGACACAGAACTACCAGAATAACAAACCCTAAATCCAGCATAGAGGGGTTCAGTGAATGTGGTGTTGAATGTGTGTAAGTGTGTGAGCTTGTGTGTGTTAGAGACACTGTAGAAAGACAGAGTTCCGGCTGACCAGTCCAGGTACACTCCAACTCTGTTAGAGCGGCTTGAAGGGGGAGGTATGACTGTTTCCACATTATTGTGTCTGACAATGAATTTGTAATTATTCCAGATCAGACTCCAGGAATTTTCATTGAGCCCAAACCTACAGTCATCATTCTTTCCTTTCCTGTTGATTCTTTTGTATGTCACTGATATATCAGGCTTCCCATTCCATTCAGCCTCCCAGTAACAGCGTCCAGTCAGACTCTCTCTACACAGAACCTGAGGAAATCTCTCAAATCTCTCTGGATGATCAGGATACGGCTGCTTCTTTTTCACATGTTTCACCGTTCTGTTCCTCTCAGACAGAGCGAGACATGTGTTTGCTGTGTTTAAATCCAGTGTGAGATTGCAGATATCTGAACACAAGAAGAGAGATTACAACATTGATAACACACACAAACAAACACACAAAAAATAATAATAATCAAAGAATGTGTGTGTGTGAGTGAGAGAGAGAGAGTTACATTTCTGTGGTCCTGCTACAATCCTGAACTCTCCTCCATGATCCACACTATAAAAAACAAAATGTCTCATTTTTAATGATAATAACAATGAACTACTTTTTTTTTACTTTTTGTAAGAGATGGAGAGGAGGAGCACTAAACTAAAACAGTGCCCCATTCAATATTCAGTTTCACTTGGAAATACGTTATTATACTGACATTATGTCGGCAACAATTTTCAGTTTCACATACTTTAAAGCAAAAAAGAAATGTGGGTAAATGAACGTATAAAAATAGTTAATAAAAATGTAGTAAAAAGGAATAAAATACTGCATTTAGCACTGAAAATAAGATGTGTAACATACTGTGCATTAGGTCTTAAAGTGACAGCAGTCTAATACCTGCTGCAGTTTATTTTATCGGTAACACTTTAGAATAAGGTTCCATTAGTTAATGTTAGTTAACTACTTTCGTTAAAATGAACTAAGCAAGAACAATCCTTCTACAGCCTTTATAAGTCTTAGTTCATGTTAATTTCAACATTTACTAATGCATTATTTAAATCAAAAGTTGTGCTTATTAACATTAGTTAATGCACTCTGAATTACCATGAACTAACAATGAATAACTGTATTTTCATTAACTAACATTAACGAAGATGAATAAATACAGTAATAAATGTATTATTCATTGTTTGTTCATGTTAATTAATACATTAACTAACATTAACTAATGGAACCTTATTCTAAAGTGTTACCATTTTATCTTCTGCTTGACTACTTTACGCTAATTTCTTGGTATTGAAATAAGCACATTAGAATTAACCACGTGACACTGAAGACTGGAGTGATAATTGTTACTGTAATTATATTTCTCTATATTACTGTTTTACTAATTTTTATATTGAATAAAAGCAGTCTAGGTGAACAAAATAAACTTATAGAAATATTTAACAATCTTATTCCTAATTTTTGATCGGTACTGTACATTTGAGTTTTCAGTGGCTTACATGTGTGTGCTACAGTAAACATCTACAATCACATGACAGGATGATTGTCATTGCTGAACATACTTGAGTTTGTCCAGTCTGTAGTTTGGATCAGAGAGCAGCTTGACCAATGATTGTCCTGGGTGATTGTAGCTCATATCCAGCTCACTCAGGTGTGAGGGGTTTGAACTCAGAGCTGAAGCCAGAAATTCACAGCCTTCCTCTGTCACCATACAGCCAGATAATCTAGAAAAAACACACATACAAACACTAAACATCACCCTGGAGAACATTTTAAACTAGTTCACATGAGTGTTCAGATTTCTGTAACTCATGCTGCTTCAAATCAAATTATTCCTTGATTCACTGAAGCAATTTTTACCCACACATCAATGATTACAGGTTCAGTTTAGCTTGCGTAACTAGTGTGTTACTAGTGTGTTTAATGTTTTACTCAGAGTCACTGTGTTGATTAAAGAATATCTCGGCAGATCTCGGTAAGAGTCTTCATCTCTAATCCTCATAAACTTAATCAGTGAATAAATCATTAAAAAAAAAGTAAAATTCATTAAAACAACTGTCTGGAACAAACTGGGGTCTGCTAAAGGGTCACTAACAGTACCGCCGCTCCCTACACGCAGAGTACGCAGTTTGTTTATTGCACCAACTCCCAAGGGGGCACCATCCCACTTGCTCCAAAAAAAGACTAGCACCTCTTGTGACTATGCCCGCGAAAAGACAACAGTAAAAAACTGGCATAAAGTTGGCTTGACGTTGGATGTATAATTTTCGCAAATTTAGGGACAGTCTCTAAAATTACATGTGATACTGTTATACACCTTTCTAAGGTCAATAGCATTTGAGAAAGACTTAACAGTCATAAAGATTGTTCATCTAGGTCTCAACTATAATGCACATTTACAATTTTTTTATATTTATTAAAATAAACTGTAAATCATATGTAGATTATACTACTTTTTCACAACAAATTCACTTGATCTTTCAATTTTGGCCTGCCTTTTATCATAGATGACACAGCCTCTATATAATTTCTTCATGTGGACATCACAACCATTAAAAAAATAAACCATGGTTTTATAATAGTAAAACTGCTTAATTATTTTTTTTGCATGATTTCTGAATGCTTGCAACAATTTAATCAATTAAACAACTATATTAATAAAGTCATATTCACAGGTAACTGTTGAGAGCTACAATTGTAATTTGTGAACAATACATTTTTTATATATATTTATTTACTTTTTTATTTAATTAAAGTTTGGTTTTTACCCATATACCAGTTTTTTTATGATATTTGAGGGGGCACAAAAATACAGTCCTACTTAGGGCACCCCTTTTGGCCAGCAGCGGCCGTGGCAACTAAGCAATTGTTTGGCATAGTACAAAATGTAGTTAACTTTCTGAGGGAGTTGAACCCTCGATTGTGTTCTGGTTTGACAGTCTAAAACAGTCCGTTTAAAATATAAATGTTTCTCTGGGTCCTCCCAGTCCAGCAAAGCTAAGGCCCAGGCCAAGTGTCCATCTGTTTTTATTTTTTTACCTCAGTATGTTGATTTGACAGTGTGGACTCTTCAGTCCATCGGAGAGCAGCTTCACTCCTGAATCCTGCAGATCATTGTGACTCAGGTCCAGCTCTCTCAGTGAGTTTGATGATTGTAGAGATGAAGACAAACTTTTACAGCACTGATCATTGAGATTACAGCCATCAAGTCTATAAAACAGGAGGGTATATGATTTAATATCGAGGAGATGGTGGGTTCAAATACTATCTGTTCTGCACATTGATCACATGAAAGTGAAAGTTGTGACATTTGCCAAGTATGGTAATGCACTCTGCATTTAACTCATCCAAGTGCACACACACAGCAGTGAGAAGTGAACACACTGTGGACACACACCGGTAGCAATGGGCAGCTATATATCCAGCACCCGGGGAGCAACCGGGGGTTTAAGTGCCTTGCTAAAAGGCACTTCAGCTATGGATATTGAGGGTGGTAGTTAGCGCTGTTCATTAACTCCCCACAACACCGAGACTCGAACCTGCAACCTTCGGGTTACAAGTCCAAATGTCTATCCACTAGACCACAGCTGCCCCCCCAAATGGAGTGCTTCACGGATTTGCGTGTCTTCCTTTCACGGGGTCATGCTAATCTTCTCTGTATTGATCCAGTTTTAGTATATGTGTTGCTGTGGCAAGCACAATGAATAGTATTCTGTTTTTTTTTTTCATGAAGTGAACTCTGTATACTGACTGACAATTAACTCATTATATTTTAATTAGTCTGATACTACAAACCTACTGTATTAGAAAAGTCAGTTTATAGTCATATATGTGACAGGTTCTAACATGACTGAGATGCTTTGAATTATATTCCAGAGCAACGAAACATACACAAGAGATCAAAACACTTTTCCTGTATATTTAAAAAATATCCTATGATTTACTTAAAATAATGCATACCCAAGGTGGTAATGCAGCTATGGTGTGAAGCACATTATTTGTATTCCTTTCCAACAATCCAAGCCCCCTTTACTAATTCTGAATACTCGTTTTACAACAAACATTGTATAGCTTTCCAACCACCATTTATCAATAGAGGAGAGAATCATTGCAATGCTGTTACAGAGACAGAGTAGTGTTGGGCAGCATAAACTGTAAGTTTATTTAATTAAACAAAATATTGATGATACCACCTAAAAACTGAAAGTCATGTAACTTTTCATTGGAGAAACTATTTTCTTAACAAGAATTAGGGCAGTGCTGACAGATTTCTTTGTGTGTGTGTGCTCTTGTTTTTGTGACATATCAGGACACAACTCTGTATTAAATTTAAATTAAATTTATGGATTTAGCAGACGCTTTTATCCAAAGCCATTTACAGTGCATTCAGGCTATCAATTTTTACATATCATGCGTTCCCGGGGAATCGAACTCCCAACCTTGCGCTTGCTTGCTTGCTTGCTTGCTAGTGCAGTGCTCTACCAGTTGAGCTACATTTGAGCTCATTCAGAATGAGTTTTTTTTTTTTTGAGAAAGTAAAAATACACAACGTTTCCTGTGAGGGTTAGGGTTAGGTGTAGGGTTGTTGAAAGCCGATAAAATATACAGTTTGTACAGTATAAAAACCATTATGCCTATGGGATGTCCCCACAAAAACAAACGTGTGTGTGCGTGTGTGTGTGTGCGTGTGTGTGAATGTGTGTCTGTACTGTATGTGTGCACATGCAGAGAAAGAATGGACGATAACCCCCCCCAATGATTCATTATCAGGCAATCAGAATCAACAATTCAGCCAGTGGTTTAATATGCAATAAAGTATTAACAATGTATTTCAGTTTCAGATTTTCCATTAAATTGTTGTAATGACAAAGAAACTGTTTCATGATTTGATGGAGAATATACAATATAACTGTGTCACATCAAAACATACACACCATCTCCAGTCACAAAAATTAGTACTCACATAGCTTTTCTGCAGTTCACCACAGCTGGTATCAGTCTCCTTCTACCCTCATCTGATGTGTTGTATTTCTTCAGATCAAACTTATCCAGCACCTCCTCTGATATTTGAAGTATATAGGCTATTGTTGTGCAGTGAGCAGGAGAGAGTCTTTTTGAGTGATTCTCTGATTTCACAAACTCTTGAATCTCTTGGTAAAGAGTCTGATCCTTCATTTCCAGCAGACAGAGAAACAGATTGATGCATCTCTCAGCTGAGAGATGTTTACCTCTCATATAATAATGATCATTCTTGATTTTGTATTTAATGTGCTGAGTAATTTCCACCATGTTCTCTGAGCTGTTCTCTCTGTGTGTCAGTAGATCCTGTAAGAGTCTCTGATTGGAATCCAGTGAGACACCCATCAAGAATCGCAGGAAAAGATCCAGGTGTCCGTTTTTACTCTCTAAAGATTTATTAACTGCTGCTTTTTGTACCTCACTCATAGTGATGTCAATACCATACAAATTATATTCTTCAAGCTCAATCGTTCCACACATCCCTGAAACCAATGATCTATACTCCAAATCACGTAGAATCGAATTCAGTGATTTCTCTTTTTTTTCTACTTGGGAGTAAAGCACAAAGAAAGCAGCTAAAAACTCTTGAAAGCTCAGATGTATGAAGCAGTAGACTTTCCTCTGATGAATCACAGATTCCTGCTTAAAGATCTCAGTGCAAATCCCAGAATACACTAAGGCATCAGTGACGTATATGCCGCTCTCAGTCAGGTTCTCCTCATAAAAGATCACATTGCCCTCCATCAGCTGTTTGAAAGCCAGTTCAGCAAGTTTTACAATCAAGTCTCTGTTGGGCTTCAGGAGTTTCTTTGCATTTTTCACATCATACTTCTGATTCCTCATGTTGATCTGTGTCAGCAGGAAGTGGATGTACATTTCAGTCAGAGTTTGAGGGATTTCTGCACTGTCATCTTGTTTCAGGAGGTTCTGAAGCACAGTGGATGAGATCCAGCAGAAGACAGGGATGTGACACATGATGTGGAGGCTTCTTGATCTTTTTATGTGAGAGATGATTCTGCTGGCTTCATGCTCATCACTGATTCTCTTCCTGAAATATTCCTCTCTCTGAGACTCATTGAATCCCTGAATTTCTGTCACACGGTTGATGTATTTTGAGGGAATCTGATTGGCTGCTGCTGGTCTGGAGGTGATCCAGATGAGAGCAGAGGGAAGCAGGTCTCCTCTGATGAGGTTTGACATCAACACACTCACTGAAGAAGACTTATTCATATCAAGGACTCTCTCATTATCTGAAAATGTCAGTGGAATTCTGCTTTCATCCAGACCATCAAAGATGAACACAACTTTACTCTCTTCATAAATCTTTGAGTCCAGATTTTGAAGTTCAGGATGAAAGTCCAGCAGAAGTCTGTGAAGACTGTACTGGTGATCTTTAATCAAGTTCAGCTCTCGAAATGGAAGCACAAACATGAAATCTACATCCTGATTGGTTTTTTCCTCAGCCCAGTCCAGAATGAACTTCTGTACAGAGACAGTTTTTCCAATTCCAGCGATGCCTTTAGTAAGAACAGTCTTGATTTTGTCTTTCTCCTCACATCCATGTTCATGTAAGGGTTTAAATATGTCATTGCAGTAGATTGGAGTGAATTGTGTTCTGGCTGTTTTCTCCATCTGTAAAACCTCATGCTCTTCATTCACCCCTTCACTCTCTCCTTCTATGATGTAGAGCTGTGTGTAAATACTGTTCAGGAGGGTTTGATTTTCTACTAGTTTGATTCCCTCAAATAAGCTCTCATACTTGTTCTTCATAATGGTTTTGTGTTGGTCTTTGACTCTCTGTCTGATGAGGGTCTGACCTTCGGAGTCAGTGCCGGGATGGGGTGTAACTGATCTGATCACATCATCATCGCTCTTTACTCTGCAAAAACAGAGATTTGTTTGTTTGTGATTTAATGACATGTTAGCTTTCTTGGCAAAGAAAGTTAAAATACAATAAATGCATACCAATTAAAAATCCATATAAGTTTTAGTTTTATTTATTTACAATAAAAACTCTAAAATCCATTCAGGTCTGAATTTGTTAAATGTTTTGAAACAGACAGATGAAATGGCAAAAAAAATATGACCAAAAAAACATTTACAAATGTTTATAACACATCAAATTCCAAGATTTGATTTCATCTCACACTAAAGATGCTGATATTGGCTATTTGCATCAGTGATAAACTACAAATTAACATAGTTGTAGCATTAAAATGCACCAAGTTACAATGTACAAATTGGCATTGCAAGATTAGAATCTTCGGTAACACTTTAGTATAGGGTCCAATTCTCACTAATAACTAGTTGCTTATTAGCATGCCTATTATTAACATATTGGCTGTTTATTAGTGGTTATAAAGTACATATAATGCATGACATCCATAATCCTACCCAATACCCTAAACTTAACAACTACCTTATAAACTATTAATAAGCAGCAAATCAGGAATTAATTGAGGCAAAAGTCATAGTTAATGGTTAGTTAATAGTGAGAATTGGACCTTAAAATAAAGAGTGACCGAATTTTCCATCTTTAAACTGGCATGGCAACTGGATTACATAGTAATCTGAGACTACAACTGTAAAAACACTGCAATCCTTTGGACATTCACAATAGCTACTATATATAGGGCTATAAAGCAATGTTGTACACATTTTTTTATTTATTAATCAAATAAATGCTTATGACCTAATAGCAAACTTTTGCCTGAAGTAGCAAAGACAATGCTCATGCTGATACTTACTCAGGGTCAGAGGTCACTGCTCTAGCACTGAGATTAGGAGGAATTCCTATGGACCAGTCACTCTTCAGTGATACACAGCTGGGTTCTGGAGATGCTGCATTACTTGTCTGAACAGAAACCTCCTCCTTTCTCACTTTATAGGCAGTAGTACTGACACACAGACCAGAAATATACTTAATTTAGGACCACAATCATCAAATATAAATACGTCTCACTGAAAATCTAAAGATGCTCTTTCAGCATTGGTAATATTGTTGTGCTCTGAGAATCAATATATGCCCATGTTGCCAAGTCCATGGTTTTCCCGCGGAATTAGATTACTTTAATTCTGTTGTCTCGAGGTGTTTTCCATGTCCACGGGGTGAAACAATCCCAAACACATGATTATTTTCCCCCTGGAATGTGAATTTTATCAGAGAAACACTACCAAAAACATGTTTTTTTTCTGTGTATTCTTACCCCCTGGATTGCGATTGGGCTAGTTTTCAGCATGTTTTTAGTAGCAATTGGGAGTATTTTGGTGTGTAAACCTGGAAACCATGATCCATACCATGCTTACAGGAAGAACAGAAAGTGGAACAAATGGCTACTAGGATGGCAGAGTTTTAATTTTTTTTACTCATTAGTTTGATAATTATCATTATCACAACATTGTTTATTAGCTAGCTGTCTTGAATCAAACTGTATAATTAAAGAACACTTTGATTGAAAAGCAGAAATCTAACAAAATTAATCCAGCAGAATTATATTATGACATGACTTGAAATTTCTTCAATTTGGAACTTGTATACATTAGTGGATGCATAATACAGTTAGCAATAATTAACATTTGGCAAACTGAGAACAAGTTACAACAACACACTGACAATAAGAGCTGGAGTGTTAAAGAAGCCAGCTAGCTGTTGACCTGCGCACCTGGTCATCGCCATCCATGCTAAATCTGATGTTCAGATGGAGTTACAATAACATTAACTAATTCTAACTCAAGAATAAAGTGATTTGCAATAACGAATACTCTGAAAAGTAAAGCAGTATACAATTAAAACTGACTTGCTTTACCAATCACCAAAGAGTCACATATTTTAAAATTCAATACGTAAATGACTCAGTCAATAACATTAAACTCACTCAGGTTTAGAAGTCACTGATCCAGCACTGAGATTAGGAGGGATCCCTATGGACCAGCAGCTCTTCACAGACACACAGCTGGGTTCTGGAGCTGCTGCTTTATGTTTGTGAACATCCTGCTTTTCCTTTGTCTTCTCACAGAGACTCATTTTAAAAGCAGTGCTACAGAAACACAGCACAGAAATGTACAGCAATAGACATTTTTAGACATAAATGAATAAAGATAAATACAGAATAAAGCATTTAATTAAAATAGGAATGTCTTTGGTTTCAGCGTGTTGGTCAAATCCTTTTTAGGAACATTAATAATCCACATATTTAATACAAATTAAATAATCCTTTGTTTTGTCAGTCCAACTCGCAGGCAGTTTAATGGCTTCAGGAGCTGATCATAAAGGAAATCTGAGTGTTTGGATCTATCGATGACTGTCAGGAATAAAAGATTATTTCTAAAACACTGATTTAAAGTATTTTATAGGAGAGTTTAATGTATTTCTGTGTGACCACAAAATCTGACAGTATGTTCATCAGTCTGGGATGAAAGGTTATTAAGAGAATAAATCTATAGAGCACCATTTTTTTAAACAAGCTCACATTAGATTATGACTTCACTTAAGTAGTTTGAAAAATATTTAAACATATGGTAGTGAACATTAAATGATTCATAAAAATTTAATGGAGATTGTTAGTTCAAACTTACCTCTGTTTCAACAATGAATATCAACAACTTTATACAGTTTATAAATCCATTCAGTCTCTAGACAGCAGTATTAAAGTGATCTGATCTCAAACCGATTCACAGCACAATCAGTGTTCCTCTCCTTTCACAAAATGGATGGGTATGTTGAAACAACTTCACTTTTGACATACTGGTTCAGCTGGTTTAAATGTTTACCTGTGAGAGATAAAAGCAATGTTTGCGCATGTGTAAAACACCTAGAAAGGTGAAGTTTACATAATAAACAACACTAGCCTATCTACCATTTACAGAAAATATGAACAAGCACTGATAGTCAGCGAGCAAATGAACAAAATGACTCATTATGTTATATTATATTATATCATATCATATTAAATGATATTTGTTATTGAAATACAAAGTAATATATAAAACATATAAAACATTATTTTTTATGAATAGATTAATATAGGTGATATTGCTCAGAACGGCAGCAATCAAAAATACGTGAAGAGTGATTGCAATAAATCTGAAATTGAGTGAATATTGGGTCAACTTCGGGTGACACAGACCTTTGGTGGTGAGCTGAACGTACTGCACAATTCTGACTCGTTCGTCTTTTTGGTATTAATTTAACTAGTTTATTTATTTGTATTTATTTATTTTTTTGTTTGTTTATCCAAAGCAACTTGATGAACATTACAAGCAAGCTTGTATAAACCACAGACTGTATAAAAACAAACTAATAAACTTCGACGCTTTAGTTCTTGATTGATGCCAAGCGTGGATTGATGTGGCAACAATAACCACGGGAGGCGGGGCTTATCTTGTTGTTGTTGTTGTTGCTGTTGGAAACGATCACGCCAGCAATGGCTGCTCACTGAAATCATTCATGGATCCTCTACAGACATGATTCGTTTTCTTCGTCGCATTCACTGCATATAATGTACGTTTATTTGCCAGAAACTGTACATTTAACAGAAGACGTAAGGTGATTCGATAAATTTCCGCGCGAGACAAAATACTGTTCGTTTGCACTGATTGTTAGTAATGTTTTCAGCTAAGTTAGCGCGTGATGTTTAACAAAGCTACAATATCAAAAATCACTGATCTAAGCGGCATTTTTTTGTTATTTTTAGAATCGAACTAATAATCATATGAAAGAAGAGGTGTTTTAGAGATGTTTTGTGTTGGCGGTAAAGTTAAATATTACATAATCTGCTTAACTACAAATGCAGTTCTAGTAAGAATGACTACACAATTTCTAGGTGACTGTAAACAAGCCAATAAAGACTCTCTAAAGGTTCTATTAGATTTAGACATAGAAGTTATTCTTTGATGTCATTGTAATGTATGATATTACCAGTTTTAAGATTGTTGGTTCCAGAATGAAGTTGTCCATAGTTCATCAGAATGCCTGCAGGTGAGTAACGTTAAAGATCACCCATATTTGATCTATAACAACCCTTCTCTGTGTCACTGATGATCACGGATGCTTGAATGTGCTGGTTTGTATGTAAATCTCTGTTTGGCAGGTCAAAGTGATGTGTAAGCTAAGACCAAAGCTCGCTTTGATGAGGTGTTGAAGAGTTAACACAAACCCAGAAGCCAAACAGATCATTGACCAGTCTCAGGAAATCATTGTGGTTAGTAATAATAAAACCAATCTTTATTTAACCAAGAATATCATATTTGCTAACATAATTCACCCTGCAGCCTATTATGTCTGCAAAATCTATTATTTGCACTCCATCCTTTTTTCTTACAGCTTCAAACCTTGAAGAAGAACCTAGATTTGAGTAAAGATACTGAAGATGATGAAGCTATCCTCCATAACACATATGATCCAGCTCAGGGCAGCCCTAGATTCACCAAAAACAGGCGCAGAGAGAGAGAAGCATCAGAAAAGACCAACATAAACAATGCCGTAAGCGAGAAGGAACCAGCGCTGACCGGTGGGAAAAAGAAAAGCAAAAGGAAGCTCCCACAACCACCAGCTCTTGTACAAGATAAAGAAGACCACGAAAGGAGGACTAAGACAAAGATTGATGGAAAACACACTAGGAAGACTAGAAAAGGAAAGTGTCACAGTGTCTGGGTTGTGTTCCCTGGGGTTCCACTAGATGTCCTCCTTTCTCACGGTGTCTGTCACCAGATCACTTCCTGTTCCCTTATTTGGTCACCTTCCTCCTTGTTGTGTAATTGATTGTTTCCCCACCTGTCTCCTGTTTCCTCATTATCCTTCTGTGTATAAATACCCAGTCTGTCTTAGTCTGTGTTACGGAGTCCTTGTCTAATGTCTTTGCGTCTTACAGGTCCGTCAACTCTTGCCCTTGTCTTGCCTTGTGTTCGTGTCTTGTTTATGTGGATTGATGTTTTGGTTTCGACCCCTGCCTGGACTGTTTACCCCGATTGGAATACCCCTATTAAACTTACATACCTGCACTTGGTTCTCTCTCCTCGTTTCTGCAACACCGAACGTGACAGAAAGAGTAAAAATGGAAATGATGTCAGTAGACAGAAGGAAGAGACAGAGACAGAAGATTATTATCTGCAGGCGTATCAACATCAGATCTCACAAGAGGAAGAGAAGAAAGCTGCAGAGAGCCAGCTGCTAAACAATGAGTTGGAGAAGATGAAGGAGAAGGTGAAATCAAACAAACATGATGGTGACAGAAGGTAAAAATCCCATGTTTATAAATTTATATTGTGTAAAAACAAAAACACATATGCAAACTTTGTATTATATATTTATTGTGTTGCCTTAAGGTTCAATAAACTGTTCCATAATTTTTTTTTTTTGTTTTACAATTATTTGATATGGCTTTACAAGTGTTAACACTATGTTGGGAGTTTTTTGTCTGACCAAATGCATTCATTATTTTGTAGTTCTGTTGAATTCAAGGTTAAAAAAGCCTCAACCGTAGCCAACCTGTCATTAATTATTCATAATAAATGCATCTTAAAGCAATGCATTTTTTTTTAAGTTATCAAATTTAAAACTTTATAAACCGTAATCTCTTACGGGTATGCGCATACACTTTTATTTATATATGTATACACACACATTATCTCTCTATATGGCTCTGCATTGACTTAACATTGAAATCACTCGCTCCAGACGCTCTATTTGTGTCTTGTGTGAACGCAACATAAGAGTTGGATAGTGTTCTGTTTATTATGCAGTAACCTTAGGCCGAATATACAGTTACAGAGATTTGCACTAATGGCCAGGTTTGCCTTTGTTTTCTTTTTACCCAAGTTTAAATTTGTTTGTCTTAATTTTGTACTTGAATTTTCAATATTTTTTATGTTTTTATTTCTATGCATATCATATGGCAGCCTGCAATCTATTCAAATAAATACACCATTTTCTAAAATACTTAGTGTTTTTATTCTTCAATAGGTTAATATAAACATCTTATATACTAAAGAAGTTACAGGACGTAATAGCATTATTGAACATAAAAAATAGCGTCACAGTTACTTTACTGAGTAACTAATTATTTTTACAATGTGGTAACTGAGTTACTAACTCAATTACATTTTGGGAGAAGTAATTTGTAACTGTAACTAATTACTTTTTTCAAGTAAGATGACCAACACTGGTTACGATACGAAGGTCGTAGCACCGTAACTTCCGTGATGTCCCCGATGCGCGGAGACGGGTCAAGAAATTTTACTTAATTTGTGGGGTGGGCCAAATAATTTCATAAAAGCGGGACCCGCGGCTTGAACGCAGAATAAACTATTGTATTTATTTAGCAGCAGAGTCAGGGGCAGATCTACCGGGGTGGCATAGGGTGGCAAATGCCACCGTAAAAGAAAGCCTTGCCACCCCTGCTGCCACCCCAGTTGGCAGCAATGAATTAAAGGTTATGGCCAATTTGAAAATTGCACAATTGAATTAAATGTTTGATATTTATTAAAATAATGTGTAAATCATATGTAAATTATGCTACTCTTTCACATGGGCTCAAACGCAAATTTGAAGCTCAATAGCATTTGAGGAGAAAGACTTGCAGTCATAAAACAATTGTAATGTTTTCATCTAGGTGTCAGCTACAATGCAAATGCACAATGCACCTTATACATTTTTAATATATATTAAAATAAAGTATAAATCATTTAGGTACAAATGAGGCCCGTTTATCACTTTCAGGCACATTCCTGTGAAAGTTTTGTTTTGTTTTTTCAGGTTCCCTTACAAAAATTACCCATGGTTTTAACAATAACACCACAAATCATTGTTCTTGTAGCCATGGTAACTGCAAATTAACCATGGTTTTGTTACTTAATTTACAAAGTATTAATATACTGTAATATTTTTTTGTTGTTGCTATAAAAACAAACCTAAGCCACCAATAGCCTTTAAAATGACTTAAAATGCATTATATGAAAAATGAGGCAATAATGATTGGTTAATAATAACACCGTTACAATACATAATGTAGGCAAATACAAAATAAACAATTCACATGTTATTACAAATGCCTTGTAATTGCTGCTGTTACACTTGCAGGAGGATCAAATACTTGTTTAGGCTACTGACCAAACATTTCATTCAAATATTCTTTAAAAATCTTTCATATTTGGACACCTTTTTGCTATAGATGACACAGCCTTTATAATTTCTTCAACAAAAAACGTGCATATCACAACCCATACAAAAATAAACCATGGTTTTATCATATTCCTTTTGCATGATATCTGAATGCTTGAAACTATAAAATAAATCAGAGCCATAATAAAGTTATAGCCACAGGTAAATGTCGAGAGCTACAATTGTGATTTGTAAATAATATAATTTATTCATTTAGTTTTTCACTTGATTGAAGTTCTATTTTCTATTTTGGTAGGTGATTTTTTTCATCATCATATTTGAGGAAGGGGCACACATTTGGCCAGCAGCGACCCTGAAGGTGTTGTTCTACACGTCTCTGGGAATGTGTGCTCTACTACAACACACACACACACACACACACACACACACACACACACACACACACACACACACACTGAAGCATGCATGGTGTTTTCAGCTCTTCACTATTGACACATGATGTAAGCTACACATGCGCACGCCAGGACTCTATGAGAGGATTTCACCATTTCATTGATAAAACTATTGTCATTCATTCGTATCGTATACACAGACTGACAGAAACAGCAATGTCTTTACGACAACCTGTCAAAATAAAATCTCGGTATAACTTGAAGAAATTGAAACAGAAATATAGTACTATTGCACAGTAGAGTATGCTATACGTCAAGTAGGCCTATTAGCTAATAATAATAGTTAATAAAAAAAAAAACAGAAACTCTGTCTACAACTCACCAAAATAAAAGTTTAGTCTAAATTATGAAATTGCTTAGTAAAATATACTTAAAAGATATACTAAAACATTATTTTAAAGGAATATCACACAAGTTTTCATAGAGGTTTTAATTTAAACTTG
Organism: Carassius gibelio; assembly: GCF_023724105.1. Taxonomy (NCBI): domain Eukaryota; kingdom Metazoa; phylum Chordata; class Actinopteri; order Cypriniformes; family Cyprinidae; genus Carassius; species Carassius gibelio. Next base: position 24,246,254 of record NC_068387.1, read on the forward strand.
CCAAAACAATAACACCATATTTTTCAAAAAGAGTTTCTAAAAGTACATTTGTATTTGTGCCTATAATGTTTATTTATTTATTATTATTTAATAAAACCTATGCTTCAGGGACCATATAACATCTAAGGCTAAATGTAGCTCTTGACTGGTTGAGTTAGATGATGATTAACACTAAACAGTAGAAAATCAGTTGAGTCTCCCCATCTGGAAATGTCATTGGCTGTTAAAATCTTGTGTTTCTTATAATAAATTGACATATTGATAACACTGAACCTTTTATAATGCTCTTAATGACATGTCGATTTATACTGTATGCATTAGTGAGTGTGAGGGGCTTATGGGGTATGGTCACTTATTCCTTATATGAACTGTTTCAAATGCAAGACATTGATTGCATGAGATAAAGTTTGTAAATGATAGCCTGTGTCCTTTTGTAGTGTGCACATATATTTATCATCAAACTGTGATAACTGTGACTAAATTCAGTATATATACGTCTGCCATGTTGCCACCCCTCAAAAATTCCTGCCCCCTTCTTGCCACCCCATCAATATTTTTCTAGATCCGCCCCTGAGCAGAGTTAATGTATGCAGTCGATTAATTATATTTATACATTTATGAATGACAAATTAATGCAAGATTTTTTAAATGTTAAAATTTTAAACTCCCCAATTGCACATATTGTAAAGTAAAAAAGTAGAGTAAACAGCTTTTGCAGTGTTTAAAGTGTCGATATTTACGCAACAACTCTAAAGAACCGAAGGATCTCATTGCTATGAAAAGACTGAAAAGCAGATTGTAAAAATGTATTTTGTAAAACTGTACATTTCTAGAAGTTGTTGCCATAAGGAATATGACAATAATTTGTAAATCTGTAAAAGTGTTTATAATGGGGTCAATCCCAAACCTGGGCTAGATGGGTATTATTCTGTATTAAGTTCTGTATCACATTCATGCACTAGTTCAAAAGACCTCAGAAGTAATCCAGTGTACTGTTCTGTAACATATGAGGTAATTCATTATTTTATACAAGGAGCTCTTAAGAATTTCAATTAAGTAAAAAAATGAACACCGTTTTTTCAGAATGGATTATATCTCATGTTACCAAACACCGTAAATAAGACAAAATATGTTTCACTTTAGTTGTAACTTAGTAAAATGTCCTCGTTACGGTCAAGATCGTCCAGTGAGGGAAAATTTGACCCTGGAGCAAGAAACCAGTCTTAAGTCGCTGGGGTATATTTGAAAAAACAAAAACAAAAAACACATGGTATGTGTCAAAATGAGCTTTAATGACAAAAAATCATTAGGATATTGAGTAAAGATCATGTTCCATTAAGATATTTTGTAAATTTCCTACCAGTAAATATATACAAACTTTAGTTTTGATTAGTAATATGCATTGCTGAGAATTCATGTGGCAATTTAATTAATATTTCAATTAATTTAATGCTGTTGTTTTCTTTTGCACCCTCAGATCCCAGATTTTGAAATAGTTGTATCTCGGTCGAATATTGTCGGATCCTAATAAACCATAAATCAACGGAATGCTTATTTATTCAGCTTTCATATAATTTTTTCATCTCAATTTAAAAAATAACTGGCACTTAAAATTGGTTTTGTGCTCCCGGGTCACATATGTCACCATACAATATTCCCAGAAACAAGGTAAAAGTTGAAGTGTTTCATCAACAGGCACATCTCAGCTGTGTTTAGTGTCAATGTCATCTCTTTACAATTATACATAAAACTTGAATACACTTTGCTTCCTCTCTAAATTCAATCTTCTTACAGGACTTTTGACATCTACTTCGTAAATGTTCACTGAACTCCTGTGTGCAGGTTCAACTGATCTTAAAATATTACACGTATGACATCTTTGTTGTTACAGTTTTTCTCAGTCACTTTGGTAAATTTCTCAGATCAGAATTGAAATTCTCAAAACTACCTGTTCGATTCTAACATCATTGTGTCACTTGTGCACATCAAAAAAGAAGTTTCTCATTTCTTTGAACAAGTTTCAAGTGTCATGTTGATTGGATCTTGGCCAAAATGAAAATGCATGTAATTCATAAAACTAATTTTGTGTCTTCTGGATATAGCGTATAATGGAACTGGAAGCAAGTGAACCACCGCACAGCTTCCTCTACATGGATGAAGCTGGCTTCAACCTAACAAAACGTAGAAGGAGGGGTCGAACTATCATCGGCCACAGAGCTACGGTTGATGTGCCAGGCCAACGGGGCGGAAACATAACCATGGGTTGTGCAATCGTGTGCCAACGCATATTCCCATTATTGGGCCATACAATACAGAGCTTGTCACCATTTTAGACACTCTCTACAGGGATCTCATCCCTGAACAAGAGAGGGGTCAGATTGGAGATCACCTGCCAAAGTATGTGATCGTTAGGGACCACGTCAGTTTCCATCATTCCAACATCATCAGGCAATGGTTTGCTGCCCATGACAGGATGCTGATGGAGTTCCTCCCACCCTACTCTCCATTCCTTAAACCCATTTAGGAATTTTTTTCAGCATTTAGATGGAAAGTATATGATCATCAGCCACATACACAAATGACCCTTGTGGCTGCCATGGATGCAGCATGTGACGACATCACAGCAGATGCCTGTAGAGGCTGGATAAGACACTCAAAAAGATGCATTGCAAGAGAAGATGTTCGTTGTGATGTGGATGAGAATTTGTGACCCAACAGACAGGATCGTCAAGAGGTGTAGGAAGATTGCAATTCCTTACTTTAATTTCTACAGCATGCATGTACAGTTTTTCCTATGTTCACATTTCTTCTTTAGGTTTTTTTTTTGTGTGCTATTCAGTGCTGTCTTTTCACTTCTGTATCTCAATGACATGTTCTGTCAATAAAATACTGTACAAACAGTAAGAGTGAAAATTTGAATCTTTTCCATTCTCTTGCAATTACACTCACACACATACTAAGATGTAATTTACAATTGACAATAATTGTCATCAAAACTTTAGCTAGTTTCCATCAGAACATCCCTCCAGAGTACACTGTTATATTGACAACATAACCTAACAATTTGACTGTCTTATCCGTACACAATGACACGAGGACTTGTCATTCTGATGGCACTGACATGTTCATTGACAAAGATATTTACTTTTGAGAGATGAACTAAGGATTTTGAGTAAGAGAGTGGCTTTTGCAGGTTGCAAGGTGTTTTGATGTTTTTACAAATTGTTTTGAGAAATGCACTTACTGTTTTACAAATTGTGAGTTTGATTTCGAGAAATGTACCAAAGTGACTGAGAAAAACTGTAAACTGACCTCCGCGTTTTTCATTTGTCATCTGTCAATTATATCCCACATCACCAGTATTCATCAGCAATATGATTACATTGTTCTCCCATTAAAAAGCTTGCAGTGGCTTATTTCAGCTGACATCAACCCTGAGAGGATCTGTCTTGGGGAGAAGAGGGGATTTTTCTCCTTGCAATAATGATGTGCTGGCCTTTTGTGACCTGAAAAAAAAGAACGTGCATGATCAACTGTTTTTTAACTATTCCACTTTTTCCAACTTAAGAAATACAGAATGATATATATATATATATATTAATATTTTAATTTGAAAGAATATTTACCACATTGCTGAATAAAATAATAAATATATACATTAAAAAATGTACTTACTTCTTTTGTATGTCCTCTATTGTGATATATATGACTTGTAGTAAGGCCTAGAGAATGTTAAGGTAAACTTGAGCCAATAAATAAATCAATATTTACTTTAAATTCATAACCAATTGAGAAAATGCAGATCTACTCTAAAATGTGTCTGTTATGTATAGAGTTTGTTCTTACAGCGAGAAAGGTGAGTGCGCCTTGAACTCCTGCGCTCCATTCGAAGTCGAGTGCTTGTGTGATGTATCCTCCAAAAGTCGGCCCAAAGAACATCCTTTAGCCAGAAACAGATGATTCAGGTTTCATGAGGGGGAATTCTAAAGAATATTAAATATTGCACGTAAACTTAATTTTAATACACACCCAGCAGACCATACTGCTGAGAACAAGCCTGACACCAATCCCAGCGTACTCAAGCCCTCCTCAAAGCCATTTTCACTGCAATACGAGGAACATGTGTGTCAAAACATTGTCTTGTTATATTTCGCTCAGGTTCAGTGTTAACTGCATTTATTCAAACCATTTCAGGAATTTCGTGTGACATAACTGAGTGAATTAAAGTCACAGACACAGGGACCTCTAATAATGGTTAACTGGGAGTGGATTTGTATGATGAAGGATTTGCCTCACTGTGCACAAGCGATCATCTCAGCAAAGGTGGGGATACAGGTCATACAGAGAGAGAAGCCCACCACGATCAGCATGAGGACGGTCAGCCAGAGCTGACTGAACACACAAAAACATTTCAACCATTATTGACAGATTTGTGCTTCAATGAAACATTGCCATTCAAAAAAAACTCATATGAATGTTTCACCTTTTAATATGGAAAACAGGAAGTGGGCCGAGGAAACAAAAGCTCACCGCTGTGGCCATTCCTCCAATCACCATCATCCATTTCCTAATCGACTGCATGAGAATCATTTAACAGCCAGATAAAGCTAGTTATATTTACACTTATGTTTCAAAACAAAACATTTCCAAAAGAAAATATCCTTAAAAAAAAAAAAAAACATTCTTAATAAATCTCTATAAAATAATAAATAGCATTTTATATATATATATAAAATCTAAATCTTAAACATATAAATGCAATTTAAATAAATGCATACATGCATATATAATAAAGCATCAGAAGTCATTAGGAATTTCAAACATTTCAAAATTTTGTTCTATAAGAATTTTTCATCTTCACTGTCATTTTGTTAATTGTTTATATATTGACTTACAGGATATTTATCACTGATCACACCAAAGACGGGTGATGCCGCCCCATACGGCAGTGACAGACCAATCATGAGCAGCCCCACTGAACCGGCACTGAGATTAAGCTGTTCACAAAAAAAAAAAAAAAAAATGTTTTAGATAGTTATTACACTGTGTGAGAACCTTAATATTAATATTTACAATAGTATTTTGGAATGAAGTGTTCAGAACATTTCCCCTGATTTTAAACTATGGTGAGTTTCCATCTAGTCTCTCGCTATATATATGTTTTAGTGTATTATATATTCAGTTTTAGTGTTCTAACCTTTTCTATGGCAAATATGGACAGTGTTGCATCCAGGAAGCCAAGTCCTGAACTCAACGTGAACACCACGAAGCAGATGAGAAGGATCTTTATTCTGGTACACAATCTGAGGAAGGAATTCTGGGAAGAAGGAACAGCGTCTATATTGGAATGAAATAAACAGACACGTCTATCTCCATGGCTAGAGGGCAAACAATAACAGAAGCAGACAAAAGGCAATCACATCCTTGAGACATAACTTAACCAGGAGTGTGCTACATGGAATAGTCTTAAACTGAATCATTCAAAACATGTAATGTTTAACTAATATGAAGTTGGCACAAACCAAAGCTTGGTAAAATCCACAAATTGAGAGGCACTGTCACAAACAGAAGACATCCGGTGAAAACGAATGGGATTTCGTATCCAAATGACTGATAGAGCCAGCCGCCCAATGGAGGCCCCAATATCAGCCCAAGACCTGTAAAAATCTCCATGAAGCCCTGAGAGATCAAGATAGCACTGATTACAGCTTACTGCAGAGACACATTTAACATTTCAGCACACTTGTGTGAATATTAAAATCATGAGAATGGTTCCATCATTGTGTATGCCTGGACCGTGAGAAACCAAACAACCAGTCAGACTGAATAAATGAATCTAGACAGAAACAGCACATCTTTTGTGACGTGCAATAGTGCTTCCTTTGTCACTTTACTCCTGAAAACACTGAAAAACAAGCACTGACCACAACTCACCAAAACAGTCGCTATGTTGTCGGGGAAAACTTTTGCTAAAACTGCAAAAGACGATGTAACGGCGGCAGAAAAGCCAATTGCATTTATGCACCGTGTGATAAAACAGAGCACGATGAAAACCGTCCCATCAGACACTCGGTCAAGAAACCTGCTGAAGAAATGATATCATTAATGATGAAATACCAAAAATGAGTGTTACACAAGTTTTCCTCTATTTTTCCAGAGTGTAAGGTAATTTGATCAACATTTAGGCATAATCTAGCATTAATAGACAAGGATTTAAAGACACAAAATACTCATATAAATGTTTAAAACACAACAAACCATCACAGATTCACTGACCCGAAGAGAACAGTGGATCCACTCGATACGAACAACCCTGCCACGATCATAAACTTGGCTCCTATCTGGACAATCTGAAACAGAGGTCAAATGCACTGATATAGTGTGCAATCCATAATGGAAAGCTGTTTATCTTCTGAAATAATGATTAACTTACATATTTACCGAGTAACAATGAGCCCACTAAAGTACATAATGCATAGATTCCGAATATTAAACCAATCATAGCTTGACTGACACCTTTCTTCTTTGCCTAGAAAATGAATCAGATCAAAAGTAATACATTCACACATGTTCTCCCACTGTGAGAAACTTGAAATACATTAAACAATTGTTAAAAATTCAATATACAAGTCAAATTCAATGAAATATCATCAATGTACCTCATTTGGGAAAAATGGTCCCAGAATGGAATAACAGATCATTGAACTGAAGTTTATGGAGGCCATTGCAATAAGTGTTAATATCTGTTGTCTGGACATTTTAGTGGCTGGAGTCTCTGATGGTGAAGAATCACCTATACAACGTCCACATGCATTTCTTGATTAGTAAACAAACACTGTAAAATGCTTAAGAATAATTTGTTGGAATTGTCAAACGCGCTAAAAGATCAAAACTCATTCAAAACGTTTCTAAATGCTGATCACCCAACAACAATCAATCATTTAAATTCATGTACATACCTATATCTTCATCGATATCCATTGTCAAGTCTCTGACCGCGTGGTTAACCTGTCAGCTGGGAAACTCAACAGTGAGTGAGGTCTCCGATTCTCAAAAGAATCATTGTTTTCAACTGAATCGTTTCAATTGTTCGGTCGAACCGATTCGCAAAGCGCGGATCACTCAGCCGTGTTTAAGGAAAAAAACTTAGAACAATATTGGAAATGATTGACATTTTCCTAATATTGGAAACATTAAACAACTGTTCGCTCAGGAATTTCCATTGTGAACAATGTTTGAACAATAAACACAACATTTAATCCAGTTTTGTTAGTCTAAGAGAGCAGCATTACAATCATAAAATCATTAATTGAATTACAAATTAAACCCAGAAAAAAAATGGAGAAAAAGATTGGGAGTCGGTTTGATAAACAACAGACTCGTTGACACGAACCGTGTGGACGAACCGATTCGCTAACATGAATCATACTCAAGATTCCAACATGGAAAACTCTGGAATGCGAACACGCGCCATCTCGAGGTCAGTAACAAAATAGTTGCACTGCTTTTCAGACCTGTGATTTTCTCAGTGGTTGTGTTGACATTGCTTTTATAGGTGGTGATCCCAAGACACTATAAAGGGGGGAAAACAACAACAACAACAACAACAAAAAGCAAAGAAACTTTGAATTGGTTGGTATCAAATCACAAATCAAAGCTGAGGCAAAAGTGTGAATTTACTAATATGTCCAAAAACCTTAATCCATCAATGTGAACACCTTCAAAATGAAATTGAGATGACTTCACTAAAATGAATAATAGACACAAATTTCCAAAATTTAGTTTGATTTTATTTAGTGATTTTAAGTCTGAATTTAAGTATTCTGCACACACATTCTAATGCTTTTCCTTGACACTCTTGAATTACATTTGGTAAATGTACATTAGAATAATTAAGCAATAAATCACAGCCTCACATTCCACATAATTTAATCTGGGCCTGAATATCCCAGTACAAAATGGCTAGAAATAACTGCAACTGCAAATCATTGAACCTTACAACATCAAGAATAATCAAGAAGTGCATAAAACATCAACCATATCAACACTAACCCACTCTGAACCACTGTTTGGTTTACAACAAAAATGTGATAAAAACTGATGAAATTACTGGAAAACATCAGAAACTGAGCAACAACAAGCAAGTCAGTTAGCTTGAAACCAATTATTAAATATAATAAAAGATGTCCCTTTACATAAATCAAACTAAGCAATTTGAGCTGACTATTTAACTTAAGAATGAGAACTTTTTTTCATTTCGTTTAATGAAACTTTCTATTTCATTTCGTTTCCATTCATTGCATAATATACAGTGTGTTAAGTTTAATTCATATAGTGATATAAGACATTTTTGGCTAAATTAATGCATACTATATAGTTCGTACTAAAGTGTCATGGACAAAATGAATAAATTTTTTAAGTACATCTAACTACAGCACTTTTCCATGTATATATTTGAAAGCAATTAAAAAATTAGCAAACTTTGATTTCTGTTACTGTTAACATTAAAAAAGCAAATATTCATTCAAAAATGACATTACTGAGATACTGCAATAACAGTGTGCAAATGATGCAATATAACATAAGACATTTTGTGGAGAAAAAGTTAGATTTCAAGTTAAAATGATTTTTGAACCTTAAAAATGCATTCATTATAGTGCCACAATTCGCGAAATATGATTATAACGTGAATATATTACCTCTGTTTCACTTCATGGAAGTGAATCATGAGATCAAAATATTCAAACTTTTTTCTTCCTCTTTAGATTTTCATTGGTTGCTGACCACAGACAATAGTCAAAATCCGTCACTTCACAATGATTATATATAGGAAATCAAAATTTGCCACATAAATCTCAAGTACAAACACAAAAGGATATGGGGAAATCAAGAGAAAAAGGAAACAAAGCCCACAGTCTAATATCCATCACAGATTTTGTAATTAATCACACCATTATATATATATATATGAAATACATTGAAAAAAAATCAATAAAAGTGAATTAAATTAAATAATTTTCCATCAATACACAATTATTATTTTTCAGATGTGTACCACCTTTCAGGAGGAACCTTAAATCAGTCTGAAGCTCTGTTAACAAAAAGGTTCTTTGAAGCAGCGGTTCTCAATTCCAGTCCTCACACCCCCTGCTCTGCACATTTTATATGTCTCTCTTATCGCTTCAAATGGTTTTTTTTTCTATTCGACGTAAGTGCCCTATGAAGTGGACATCACAGGATAATCCGCCATGAATCCAGTTTGAAGCGAACATATATGTTCCATTCAAAGTGCAATGAAGTGTGCGAGACGTTAATTTAATTTGTATATATTTACTGAGGTATATGATGTCACACTTGTCTGTGTGTGAAGATGTTGCACAGCACAAATCCATGAATGAATTTCCGAAGTGAAGTAAACTTCAACAGATATCCCCTGCTCAGGGAGTAGGGAGCAATGCACACTTTGTAGGGACTATGTCAATCGGAACACAGTCCATGCACGGAGCTCAGTTCTAACAAGCTGGTTATCTGAATCAGGTGTGTTAATAAAGAGAGACATACAAAACGTGCAGAGCAGGGGGTCACAAGGACTGGAAATGAGAACGGTTGCTTTAAAGCACTAAATCTATTGTCGGACCATCTATCTACATTTTGTGTACACTTTGCCTGAGAGTGACCAGATTTCTCGGTGACGAACCGGCATTGCAGACAATATGGCAGCAGAGAATGTAATTTTTCCTCACAATCTGCAATTAAAAAATTATTTTTCAGTCCATTTGTACTCAAGGACAAGATTGCTGGAAAGGTTTTCTATTTGAGTCTCTGAGTTACATTGGCCAAGGCCACAGCAAATGCCTGTACGGCTGAGAATGGATACTGAAAATCCAGGATATATGCATTGCCATCAATTCTGCCAAACTGCATTACCTGTAATAAAGAATTATGGGTTAGATGCAGGGTAAATGTATATTACTCAAATTCAGTGATTCATAATTTTGGACAGTATGTCTCCCTAATATGTTCATTTCATAGAGATCTCTCCTAAAAAGCTGACGATCTCAATCAGATGTGTTAAATAAGGGAGACATGAAAATTTTGCAGAACAGTTGTTCCACAGGACTAGGATTAAGAACCACTGCTCAAAGCTATTGATTATGTACAGCACATATTTGTTAAAGGTGTAATTTCTTTGCCAATAGAGTAACAAAAGGGAACTGCAAAAATATTGTTTTCATACTGGTTTCTCAAATAAATAAAATCACATACCTGGCGTCCATCAAGCTCAATCTGAAAGTTTTTGGCTGACTCCTGTGTCACCCGTCCTCCAAAGTCAAGCTGGTAAACCTGGGTGGCTTCGTTCCACAATGGCTGCTTGTTGGCCATGACATAGACAAAGCCTTGGCTGCCAAGACTACGATCCTCTCTCTCATTAGCTTTACGGCACTTGATTTCCTCAAGTTCGTTTGCTGTACGTAGATTGCATTTGCTCTTCCATCCTTTCTTGCTGCTCTGGCTTTGGTTCATCAGCTCATCACCACTGATGAAGAGCTCAGGCTCACTCTCAGAGCTATCCTGGAACTCATTGGAGGTCCTACTCAGTTTCTTGGCCTTGTTCAATGGCTCTTTCTGCCCTTTAGGTTTCTTCTTTTCCTTGCTGCCAAGTCTTGGACTGGAGATCAGGGAATTGAAGTCAGAAAGTGTTCGACTCTCTCTTTTGGATTTCCCTTCAGGAACTCCAGACATATTTGCCTCTTCTGTCCTACTGTCAAGTCTCTTACGTCCCTTCTTGCTGAACCTCTCTGCTCCTTGTGGACTCTCATTGAGAGAGGACTGATCCTGAAAGCTCTCTGCCGATTCTGCAATCAGCTCAGAAGTACTCTGATGGTTCAAGAGCTCAATGGGTGGAGGAGGAGGAGGTAGAGGAGGAGGAGGAGGAGGTGGGGGAGGTGGAGTTGCAGGAGGAGGAGAGAGAACTGGCTTCTCCAGGGCCTGAAGGGTCTTATTGGGCAATGTGGCAGAATGGTCTGGAATGGGAGGACAAGTGCTATAAGTGCTCCAAGGATGCAAGCTCATTGGATGCAGTTGAAGGTTGCTGCAGGAGCTAGTCCCTGGGTACATGGGAGGCAGAGTGCAACAACCTAGATTGGTTAAATTTGTGGGATAACCTGGGGGTAAGACTAAAGCTGAGTCTGGTTGGCTAAAAGGGCTAGATGTTACCATGTCATTGGGGCCACATGATTGTGCAGGACTCTGCAAAGGCTGTAGTTGAGGTCCACCACGTCCTACAACTGATGGGAAGGGTGAAAGGGATAAGTGATAGCCTGAAGGGAGGGTCATAGAATTGGGACTGAGTAAAAATGGGGGTGGCTTATGAGGTGGTCCTGGAGGTCCAGGCAATAAATTTTGCTCTTGAGGTATCCAGAGTTGTTCTGCTGCAGGTGAATCCCATTGGTAAGGTGGAGGCAGTTTGACTGTCAAATTGACATCCCCAAGCGTTAAATGCCGTACTGACTTTTCAAGATGGCAGTGCTGACTTGGTGTCTCATCTTCTGTAAAGGCAGAGTTGACATAGACAGTTCTGTCTCTGCTGTTGTCAATGGGACTTAAGAGGTTATAAGAGGACTGAGAGGCTAATGGCGAGGCACTTTTGGAGTGCACAATTATTGTGCTGTGTTGGGCCCCTTTGCCAGGTGGGAAATCTTGCCTCACCACAGTTCCTCCAGCAATTCCGCTGCTGTTTGTGCCACCACCGGTGACACTTACACTAGTGCAGCTGCTATTACTGCTACACTGAGTGCACGTATACGGAGCTGTGGGTATCCTTGGCTGATAGGAGAGAGTGAGGGAACTGTTCATTTTGGATTTAGTTGGTAGAGTCCTCACTGTATCCACCATTTGAGAAACCTTCAGGGTTGGTTCCCTACGATCACGGCGCAAAGTGGCATGAATCAAATTGCTGTCAATCCTTTGCGTAGGACTTCTCATTGTGTTCATTTGGTTAGATGTGTCAGGATAAGGTGGTGGGTCTCCACTTGGTATAGAATATCTAGGCACTGAGAGGCGACTAAGAGTTGCTGAGCTGTATGGCAACTGGATCTTCTTGTTCTCAGATGAAGTTGCTTTCAATGTGGCGGAGCTGCCCATTCCTTGCATCCTGTAGGCATTTTGGTTCCTTAAATGGCGTCTCCTTGGGCGACATACCTCTTCGACATTTCCCCTGCTGTCAAAAGTAGTGATTCTTTCATAGCCTAGTGGAGTTGGGTACTGAAGGCCAACTGGGTGAAGAGAGAATTCATCCTTAGTTAAACATGGATCTGTTGACAGTGTAGTGCCGTTCTCATTGCTAACAAGAAGACCAGGTGGGCCCATAGTGGGTGTGGCAGCTGCAGCAGATACGGCTGTACCTGGGTAAGGTGGTGGAGGGTTTACTTTACGCACCTGTACCTCAAGAGTGTCAATTTCAATAAATGACTGTGGTCGTGAGGGAATCTTAAGAGGGAGCACTTGTTCTCCTCTGCCTGATGGCTGGTCTGGATGAGGAATTTGAGGCATCAGCTGTAACTGATGCAGGGTTAGAGTAGCATATCCTGAAGGTGGATGTTGGAGGGACATTTGCATTTTAAGCTGGTGCTGCATTTGTTGATGCTGTCTTTGCATTTGTTGATGTTGCAGCTGTATTTGTTGATGCTGCTGTTGAAGTTGTTGCTGCTGCTGCCTCATTTCCTGTATTTGCTGTCGAATTTGTTGCTGCTGTTGTTGCATTTGTTGCTGCTGCTGCTGTATTTGCTCATGCTGAATTTGCAACTGTTGCTGCTGCTGTTGGAATTGTTGTTGATGTTGTTGATGAATGTTTTGTTGATGCTGCTGCACTTGCTGCTGAATATGTTGCTGCTGCTGTTGCAGTTGCTGTTGTTGAATTTGCTGCTGATGCAGTAGCTGTTGATGTTGTTGCAACTGCTGTTGATGCTGCTGTTGCAGTTGTTGATGCTGCTGTTGCAGTTGTTGTTGATGCTGTTGTTGTAGTTGTTGTTGATGCTGCTGTTGTAGTTGTTGATGCTGCTGTTGTAGTTGTTGTTGATGCTGCTGTTGCAGCTGTTGTTGGAACTGCTGTTGATGCTGCTGTTGTAATTGTTGATGTTGCTGTTGCAGTTGTTGTTGTTGATGATGATGCTGTTGCAGTTGCTGCTGATGCTGCTGTGTTTGCAGTTGCTGCTGATGTTGCACATGTTGCTGCTGTGACTGTTTATGCAGCTGCTGTGACTGATTTTGCAATTTCAGATGCTGCTGCTGTGGTTGTTGATGTTTTGATTGTTGATGGTCTTGTTGCTGCTGTTGTTGCTGACGTTTTTGTTGGGGTTGTTGTGGCAGATGATGTGGAGGAGGAGGAAGAGTTCCACTTACGATGTTACTTATTTCTTGTTCGCTAAAAACCACCTGTCCAGGGTTAGAATATCTGGTTGGCACAGAGTACTGTGCTGCCACAGTGTCCTGACTATGCTCAGATACTGTTGCATTAGATGCTGCTGCTGCTGCTGCTGCTGCTGCTGCTGCTGTTGCTGCTGCAGCTGCCGCTGCTGCAGTGGCGGTGGCGGTGGGATTGGTAAGGACATCAAGCTGAATATTTTGGTTGGCTAGGAGAGACTGGACTAGACCTATACTCTGTGTAGGTGACATGGCTTGAGCAGGGCTGTGAATTGGGGCAATGGGGATATTAACTGTGCAAGGAGGATTGTCGGCTGACACTCCAGAGGGTCCCATAACTAGAAATAAGCAAGGACATTTTGAGATTGATTTCTGACATTTCTTTACTTGTTGTAGTTAAGATATACAGAGACAAAATGAACAAAAATGTTGGTTGCACTTTATTTTACAGTATGTGTACTAACATGTACTTATAGTGTACTTACAGTGTATTTATCTAAGAAAGTTCTGGTAATACAAGGTAACTACATGGGGTAGGGTTAGGTTTAGGGGTATGTTCAGGGTTAGTACCTAGTTATTACATAGTAATTGTAATTACTATAATAAGAACATAATATGTACATGAGGAACAGGATTGTAAAATAAAGTACTGATTCTTACCAGGTAAATCATCTTCATCTTCACTGAACACATTGGGATTGAAGACTGGCAGACTCATGAAATCCAGGGAAATTTTACGCACCTCAGGCAAATAAATGGTCATCTGACGAGGTTGGAGGTGCAGCAAACTAGTTTTATAAATAACTGGAACACCATGCAACGTGTCAAAAATATTTTTTAAACATTAAGATTATTATTTAAAATAATTATGTGAAACTGTACATTTGAAAACAAAACCTGACAACATACCTGCTCCTAAGTTAGCTGGCAAAAATGAGGCAAGGCCTACAATCTTAAACTTTGTTCCCCAAATGTTAGAGGTGACCTGGGCCAAGTAATTATGCTGCAAAGCAAATTTAGTGATAGCTATAGAAAACATTCAAGGTCAAAGTCGGTTTTCTGTCATTTCTCTTCAGCAAAGCAGGAGATTAAAGAAAGTGAGGTGTTTGCTGAGGTCATGCTGCAGTAAATGTGAGTAGACAGAGGCAATAAATACAGACACTTACCCTATCAATTCTAGGCAAGATTAATAAAAAATTATTCCCAAAGTTAGCTTGCAAATTAAATGTATTCACTAGTACACAAGTAAAAAGTACCTCACTATAGCCATCAACTGGAAATTCTCTTCGAGTAAGACTCGGAGACCGACCTGGAGGCTTCTTTGGTAATCTAGGAGACCTAGACATTTCTTGAGATATTTGGGTAAGTTTGGGAGACTTTCTTGATTCCATATTAATTCTAGAGAACAAAACAAATATGAAACAAAATAAAATTTTGTATTTCCTATAAAGTTAAAAGTTGTTGATTTGTAAATTATGTTTTTCTAAAAAATACTGTATTGTATATTTTGTCAAGGTTGTGATGGAACAAAAAGTTTCAGGCATCCTAATATTTTGTGTGAATTTCATATTCAACAGTACCTTATATGTTTAGAGTACCTAGGAAGCTTAGGAGACCTGTTTCCTCTAGAAAGTTTGGGTGATTTTCGCCCAACCCACTCATCACTTAACTCAATATCGCTGGAGTCTGAGCAGTTACAGCTGTCAGTCATGTAGGAGATCATGCCATTTACACAGACCTCATCTGAAAGACAAGATTACATCAAATTAAAGACCATCCTTCAAGGCAAAAAAAGACAATGCATTTAAAAAATAAAGCTTGAGCATGCAATACACATGATCAGCAACAGTGCATATAGCAGTACCTGCTTTACCATCCATTTTTGGGTCCATTATGACAAATTCTGGTCGCAGTTTGCTGATGCGACGACCCTTGAGAATAGGCACCAAACCTCCCAGGTGTTCCAGATAGAGGGTGTAACAGGGGCCTCCTGCTTCTGGATTCTCCTCCGAACGTTTCATAGTGCAGTGCAGGCGTTCATTCCCTGCTGTTGGATAGCTCACAAAGTCTCGAATGTTATTCGGATCTGGGATGGGAGGCTGGTGTGATGAAAAAGATTCTGCATTTAGTTCAATGCATATATTAGCATACATCAAAAACTTCACTTGCTTCTTTTGTACCTTGATAGTTGGAATGAAAGCAGTGGTGACATAGGAACAGAGGAGTGAAGGCATGTTCAGTTTTCCCACATCTCTCTCCTCTTTAAGAGCACTGGCAATGCCCTGCTGACACAGAAGCTGCAGGCTGGCCACACGGTGCTCCACACGCACTACATACAGGGCTGGTCCACAGGCCAGAAACAGCCGTGAGTCCCGGTGACCCCAGCAAATCGTGGTGATGGGCCTCTAAAACCAAAAGATATTTATATTATAAATAGTTTATTTCTAATTTAATGTACGCTGTAGTTCATATAACAAAACATTTCTTATTATTATCAATGATGAAAACAATGTTTGCTGCTCAATATTTTTGTGGAAACCATAATAAACTGGGGAAATAGTTTGGTAAATAGAAAAACGAAAAAATAAATTAATACTTTTATTCAGCAAGTATGCATTAAATCATTTGAAAGTAACACTTAGACATTTACAATGTTGCAAAATATTTATTTTTCAAATAAATACTGTTCTTTTGAACATTCTATTCATCCAGGAATCCTTAAAAAATGTATCACAGTTTCCAAAAAATATTTAGCAGCAAACGCTGTTTTCAACATTGATAATAATAAGAACCATTATTAAAGCTGCAGTAGGTAACTTTTGTAAAAATATATTTTTTACATATTTGTTAAACCTGTCATTATGTCCTGACAGTAGAATATGAGACAGATAATCTGTGAAAAAATCAAGTGGTCCTATTGCCATTGGCAGAAAGTCATCCGCTCCCGGTAAAAAACAACCAATCAGAGCTGCGGTCCGTAACTTTGTTTGTGTTCAAAATGTAGAAAAATGTATATAATAAGCGAGTACACCATGAATCCATTTTACAAACCGTGTTTTTAGCTTGTCCTGAATCACTAGGGTGCACCTATAATAAGTGTTTATATTCGGACTATTTTAGATTGCTTCGGGGGTACCGCGGTGGAGTAACCCAGTACCTTTGTGATTCTTCATAGACATAAACAGAGAGAAGTAGTTCCGGCTACAATGTTCTTCCGCAAGACGCAAGCAGTTCTGTTTATTAACTGCTAGATTGTTACCTACCGCAGCTTTAATAATTCAGCACCAAATCAGCATATTGGAATGATTTCTGAAGGATGATGTAAGACTTAATACTGGAGTAATGGAATCACAGGAATAAATAATATTTTTAAATATATTCAAATTTACACAGTTTCTTTAAATTGTTAAAATATTTCAGAATATAAAAAAAAATGTTTTTAATGTTTTTAAATGCAAATACAACCTTGATAATATAAGAGATTTTTTTAAAAAGTAAAAAAAAAAGTAAATTATTCCAAACTTTTGACTGTATATATGCTCAAACTTTTAAATGATGACTGGTTACAGCTCACTTGGGCTGGAGTTTCTAAAGTGTATATATGTTCCCCTTGGACATTGTAAAACTTGACAAGTGCGTTCCTCATTAGAGAGGCACAGGCTGAGTCAGAGGGCAGGCCGTGTCTCTCCATCCCGGCCACTGCCAGCAGGTCACCCTGAGAGCACCACTGTACCTCCACATCTGAAAAACACAAGTCAGTCCAGTCAGATTACAGCAGTGTGTGGCTCAGTCACAGAGGATCAACTCTGATGTTGGGTGATTTTTACTGAATTACTTTGTAGGCATAACCAGAAGTTCCTAAACCATTAAAATTAGCATTTATTTATTTATTATTTTAAATATTGTATTAAATTTTGTCCCGCTTGCCAAACTTCCAATTGTAAAATTTAATCAAAAGCATGCCGCAGATGCACATTATGTCAAAAATAACGTGAATATTCTGTTAATAATTATCCAATAGCAGTAATGAAACACATACTTGGTCATTTACTTATTGCAAAAAGACCACTGTTTTACCTTTCAGTCCTGAGCGTATAATGTTAGGTGAAAGGTCGTCGTAGTTGTTCATCAAACTAATGTCTCCTGATATGAAGCTGACTGTGAGCAGTGGTTTGAGGTTTTGCACTTGAAAGGAAACATGGTTTTATCGTTAATAACATTTAGAAAGTTAAATACACATCACTGCCTTGCATCATCCAATAAAAATGTATAACATCGGGTTTTATGGTCCTTTACATTAGAAAACACTCTGGAGAAACACTTTGAGGCTTCAATTTTCTTTCATTAATGGTGCTTGCAATGCACTGATGTAAAAAAAATAAAAATAAAAATAAAAAAGTAAAAAAAATCGCTACATAGAACCATGGAAGTAACTTTATAGGTCTATTAAGTACACTAACATTTAGCCGTATGTACTAGATAACAAATCAAAATGTAAAATTTAACTATTATCAACCAGCTTTTTATATAAAATTGGATATAAAAGTATGTCCAACTTTATCTGTATACAAACAGAATACTCACTTAGGGCATTATACTGTATCTCAACTGCTTGATTGCATGTATCATCGTAAAATGTATATTATATTATCGCCCGACCCTAATCTGTTAAATGTGACTATAATGTATGAAGATATTAAGATATTATCAATATCATGATTTTCTGTAGGATTTCTGATTTTGAAACACTGTGTATTGTAAAAAAAAAAAAAAAAAGTGCTAAACAAATACATGTGACTTGACATTGTTTAAGAGTATAATGCACCTTGAGCTGGAGTAGGGTCATCATTGTCTGTATCGCTCTCAGTGCTGTCCTCCACCAGGAAGTTCGGGCAGTTCCAGGACATGCTGACTATGCCATCTAACTCATGCAGAAGAACATGGGCAAGCATACGGCCGTGGCAGTCCATCACTATGACTTGCCCATCTGCTGTTCCAAAAAGCACCTAGGGAGATTAAATGAATGCAAACACCAAATTCTTAAAACTCAGGCATTGGTCCAAGGGCATCGGTCCAAGTCCTTTCATCATTTGCAAATAACCTGTTGACAACAAATGCATTTTTCCCTTAATTTGATGAGGCCACAGCAAAGAGTTACCTGCTGGTCATCAGGGGTCCAGATTCCACAGGTGATCTGGCTCTCCAAATTAATTTCAGACGACCAGTGTCTCTGACCGCTCACTGAACCAACCAGAACAAAACCATCCCTGTAGGCGATCAAGGCCTGTGTACCATCATGTGACCAGGTGAAGTCACTCACCTAGATTACAAACCACATTAATCAGTACATGTCAGAATAATAGCTGCTTTTCCTCATCTTGATTCTGTTCGAAAATGGCCAGTTTCATTAAAAGACACATGGTCTTTTTGGATAGTGATTTTGATTTGTGTTCTGTTAGGAGTAATTTGGACAAATAATCTACACTGATGAATGACATGCGAAAATGGCATGGGAAAAGAAAATAATTGAATCGTTATACCATACTTTATTTAAATTGTCTTTAACTCTATCAAACTTACTGTGTTATTTTTGATATACACATTTCTAAGACCTATAAATGATCAACATGTTCAAAACTTAGCTGAAAAACTTTTTGTACACAATCTACTACACACCTTCTGTCATCTGACTGATAGTTTATAGTTTATACGCTTGCATATATATACTGTTATATTTTTTTAAAATTAGACTTTTCTGACTATTACTTCATATTCCAGGCTTTACAATGTTAATGGCCTTTTAGTGTGTGTAAATCAATGCACTTTTAATAAAAAAAGATAAAGTTAAGTTTATTAATGTTGACATGTCATAAAAATACATTGCCATTCAGCACAGATGAAAAACACACCTGGGCACCTCTGTCATTCACCAGCTCTACAGACCATCTTCCTTCATACTGGATCCACACAAATATCCCTCCCTCCATGTCACATGTTGCAAGCTTCTGAAACGGTTCATTCCACCTAACAAGGACAACCTGTACAAGAACAGCACCATGGGAATCAAGTTCTAGCAGAATTTAGCAAGAGCATACTACTCATGCACAGGATGACATGCACACATGCTTTCGATTTATGAAGTAATTATTTCTGAATAAAAGTGTATGGCCAGTAGTTAAGGAGTATTTGGCTGGTTCTTTCAGCTCAACTAATAAAATATATTTTTCTAGCTCCACTATAGCTTTTACCTCATTTAAGGTTAAATCCTATTACCGTAAACACATGTATCATTACATACACTGTAAAAAACATGTCAGATTTTTGAGGGTTAAAGACTAGAAATACTGCTGTAAATTCCCTTACTATATGATGAAAAACTGTAATAGTTTTAATGGGACATTTCATTTAATTAAATACTGTTTTTGGAAATAATCTCATAATTTAAAGTGATAACAATAAAACTTACACATTCCCAGAATTCTCTGTGTGACACAGGCAGTGCATTTGGTAAATTAATGTGCATTGCATTATTTTAATGCTTAAGTGTTTTGTATTCATGTGTATAAAGTTGCACTGAATATTTAACATATTAGTATATGGAAAAGCTAACTTTGACACATTATGTGGCTCTCTCATTACCGACAGTTTTTTAATTTATAATTCAAAATTTTTAATAACAGATTTTAGTAATTTGGTACATTAACATGATTTCAGGAAATGAAATATACATTTTTAACTGTAAATTGAAGTTAAATGTTTAAAACTTAAAATGTTGCTACCATATTTTTATGCTAAAGTTGTGACAACCACCTGCCTTTTTTACTGTAAATTTCTTTTCTTTTATCTTTAGGTGTAAAGTGGAAACAAGTACTTAATGCAACTTGCAATTCAATTCTTTAAACCATAAGAGAAGAGGCAAACTCTTACCTCACTGTTATGACCCCGTAAATTGAAGTTGATTCGTTGTGGGGTATTTCTGTCCCTTCTACAGTGACTAGATGTGAACGTCACACCCACAACACCCCTGGCGTTCCCAGTGGCCAGCCAGCCCTCCTCATAGTAGCGCTTCCTGCACACCGGCTTCTCCTTCTCACTTTTGGGAACTCTCCCTTTCCATGAGATGCAGAGGATGTTGGAGTCACTGCAGAGGACCGGACCATGTTCCACCGCAGCCAACATCCCTACAGACTGACCAGGCTACGGATATAGAGGGAGTTCATGTTAAAATGGTAATGAATAAAGTTATATTAGAATATGTGCATAATCATTCAATAAATGGGTTGTTAGGCAGGGCAAGTTTATTTATACACACCCATTTATACAAAAGGTAAACGTAACATTTAGGTAAAATATACACATTAGGTACCTTTAAGGGGCTAATATACACCCTTTTGGAGTAAATAAGTTATTTATAAAAACAGCTTTTGTGCTTTTAGGGGCCTATTTTAGTCTATAGCATGCACAATTCAAACACATTGGTAATTAAAAGTGATTTCCATAAAAAAATATTTAAATATAATGATAAACAGTAAAATAAAATGTACAAATTAAATTTAGCATGCCGATTTTCTTTCTTCAGAATCAAAATTTTAAGTTAAAGTTTAGGGGAAAGTGTATGTTTGAAATGCCGTAACCATTTCTTTCACCATTGTAAATCAGCTTTTAGGTTTTTGCAGTCCAATTAAAGATGCTTTTAAAATGTTAAATACCTTCTCCTATACACATGCAAAGAGAAATGTTAGCCATTAATAGTTGGATTTGAAAATTAACAGCCAGTTTGAAAATTATTTTAGTTATTTTTCCAATTCAACTTTGTGTTGCTAGTGGCACAGAAATCACACACTTTATCTTTATATAAGCCTGTGGTGGGACAAATCACATTCCATTTAGTGTTACACTGAATACCATAAAAACTGCAAAAACACACCTAATAATTATAAAAGAAACTTTGAGTTCATTAGTAGTTTTAGAAGGAATGCATATGGAATGCCACTTGCAAAATCTAACAACTAACTATTAGACATTATTTGTTTGTATAAAACAAACATATATGCTTTCGATGCACCAGAAAACAGAATGCAAAATGCAGTTCCTGAAAATACTCACCTCTTCATAGTCCCTGGACATTATTGGTCCAAATTCCGTCTTTGAAGGAGTACTCCATATTGGCTTGCTTGTTCAAAAAATGTGCAGTACAACCTGAGAATTACTTAACTGCAGAAGTGTCTTTAGAAAAAGTGTGAGTAATATCAGGCCATTATAGTCTGAGACTATTGCACATCATGAGCAATGCAGTCTGTTCTATTTCTGTTCAACAAAACGATGTGAATTACATCTAAATCAAAAGTCAAAGCCTATTGCAGTTTATCCTCATAATGCAAAACCAGCTTCAGTCTTCGGTAGTCCAGGATTTCTATTCAAAGAGAAACACACACACAAACGTATATATTTACATGAGAAAAAGCCATGTATATATATTGTAGATTGAAAAGCAAGAACAAACCACATTTCATTTCTCTGTCTGCACCCACACTTGAGTTGACATTGGTCCCCATTACGTCACAGGACGTTTAAAGCCCCTCCAATTCGTTTTTTATACTCAGAAAAACGCAACAGAAATTATGCATCGAAGCATCAAAAAGAAAAAAAAAAGAAAAAAAGCATGCATTCGTGCAAGCAAAAAAAAAAAAAAAAAAAGATACATTTGCACAACTAAGGATGAGGCAGCTCGCAGGAGTCATGGCAACAGGGATGTGATGATGGCTGAATTTGAATGACACCCAGCCTAAGACTTCATAACTGCATTTATTCTCATTTCCAATAGAAATATTACGTTTTTCTTAGGCTCAATTATTTGAGATTCCGTGTAAAACATAATCTCAACCGTAAAACTACAACACAATTAATATAAAAATAACCTTATAGGGCTACCGGATGATGACAAGCTCAGATTCACGCATCTGCTTATATAAGAACTGTGGCTGGTAATTAAGGTAATTAAGCTGGATGCAGTTTAGAATAAATCCATCAACTATGGTTGCCACCTACACTCGTGAAATAATTACACAACCATCCGGAAATCAGCATTCGCTATTACTATGATATTCCAAAGAAATCAAATCAGAACAACATGAGCCAACAGGAAAATAATTATTAATAAAATAATAAAAGAATCATTTCTATCAGCAAACTCACCTCTATCATCTCGCTCTCAATGCGTCTAAATGGTTGCCAGATGCTCATGTGAGATTTTACCCCACAGAGAGTTAAAGTCATGCAGTGGGATGCTGTGAATTGGCGCAAAGTAAACCCTGAATGAGGGATTTTTCCGCGTGTGAAGGCAACCCGCGCTCTGACGGAATGGTGCTGTGAATCACATGACTGCCAACCCCATCCAGATAGTATACAACAAATGCAGTGTACAGGCAAGCTGGACTCATATTAATCACCAGTCTTCATTCTCATTATGCCATACGAATTTTAAAAGCAAGAAACTGTGAATAATGCAAAGATTCACTGAGAAAAGAAAGCACAAATGTCAAAGACTGTACTATTATTATATATAAATTATATAGTTTTAATTTCTATAATTTTTATTTTTATCTTTTTACCTCTATTGCTGCTATGTAATACCCTGTACATCCCGTTTGCACATTCTCCTCTTGTACATTCCTGCTCATCTTAATATTTATAAAGTCTACAGTATACTGTCCTGCACATGTTATTTGATAAGCTTTTTATTTTATTCTTATTTTTTATTTTATTTAACTTTTTCCATATCTTATTATTTTGTATAATTTTTCTTGTGTTTGTATTCTTTAATAATTGCACTTTCCATGGAGCGGATCTGACTTACATTTCACTGCTGGTCATGTGCTCTCCATATAACCATGTGTGTAATAAATACAAATCTTGAATCTTGAATATAGGCTTTCATCTCAGTTCCTGCCAGTGTATATTTGCCAGTAAAAAAAAAATTGCTGATACCTGGCTGGTTTTTATACCCAAGCTTAAAGAAAATAATTGAGTGTATTTAAGAGTATCAATTACTGTCCTCTTTTGCTTCATTTGCTGTCTCCAAAGCGCAGATTTACCTCGGAGCTCACAGTAAGTCTGTTATAACTACATTTTTTAAAATCTCATCTGTTGTACTAATTCGCTTTTTCTGTGTTTCAGTGTATATACTGTTGTAAATGTTGTTTTCTGTTAAAAGGAGATTTACCAGCACCTAGGAGCTTTTTTTCCCGGACAGACTGCAGAAAGACTCAGGAGAGATACTTCACTTTCATCTCTGGAAATGGAAAGAGAACAATACCATATTGAAAAGATTCCCAGGAGGTCTTCTGCTGTATTTTCAGCTGATAGTGCGTGTATGATTTACTTTAGATAATACACAAAAGGCATATAATATTCTTTCATTTACTCACTGTTATATGAACAATGCAATCATTCAGTGGTCTAGACTGTTTCAAAGTACATAATTTTATGCACCCATGTGCCACTTTGACCAAGATTGTTAGATACTTTGTTGAATAGAAAATACATATCACAAATATCAGTTCAGGATCAATAAGGTCCCAATAAGGTTTACTTTGTTAACATTGATTAAATACATTGAACTAACAATGAAAAATACTTATAGACTGCAATTATTAATCTTAGTTAATGTTAATTAAAGCATTTGCTTATACATCCTAGTTATCTGATAAGCTTGTCATTGTGTATTGTTGACTTTTTGACGAATTCCTTGTTCCACCTTTGTAAGGCACTTTGGATAAAGGTGTCTGCTTAATGCATAAATGTTATGTTAATGCATAAAATCCAGAGGGCACATGATCTAACAATGAACAGTTGTAATTAATAATTACTATTAAATGTATTGCTTATTGTTTGTAAATGTGAGTTAATGCACCATACTAATAGTGTGTTACCACCAATGAAAGTAATGCAAATGAGTGTTAGTACAGCATAAATCAGATCCTGTCAAATCAGAGCAAGGCTTTCAGTTATATTTTTTCCTATTTGTCACCTTTAATCCGTGTTTTGGGATTTATATACGATGCTTTGCAAGTCCTTTATCTGTTATCACAGTGCTGTCAGGTACAGGACTCTTGAGAGATGTGGATGACACTGTCATAAGCAGGTGGTGGAGTCTGTCTGGGTAGAAAACCTCTTAGACTGCCCTTCCCCAGCCAGAAGGACTCCGCTGGTTCTGCACTAAATGGATCTGTGTTGTTAGGAAGTGATGCAGTTTGGCTTTCATTCTCTGTTTGATCACCAGTCTTGTTAGACTTTTTTTTTGGCAGCCGAAACGTGGAGTTCTGGAAGCTGGGGCTTCTACCCAGCAGCTCATTGGGGTCTACAGAAGTCTGTCTGTGAAGGTTTAAAACCACTCTTCCCACAGATTCGCTGTTCTTGTCGAAGCCGTGACTCTTGTAGTGTCTGAGGTGGCAGTGCTGGTTACGTGAGCCCCTGGATTCTGATGATTGGTTTTGACCTCCGGCGATCCTGACCGAAGCTCTCCGTCTTGACATCCATGTAAGGAGGAGGAAAATCAAGATCCCGATGAGCAGACCAATTAATATGGACAAGGAGAACGCCAGGATGAGCTTCTCTGGATGGAAAGGTTATTCAAATGTAAGCATACAATATAAAAATTTAATAAATAAAAATTAAATACATATTGAATAATTGAACAATTACATTTCTTAATTAACTGTGAAATTTCAAGCAATTTCTGAGGGAAAATAGTTTCTAGCAATTTCTTATAATTGATTTATTAAAAGCATGCCACAAATAAACAATGCTGTTTAATAATAATAAAAAAATACATACATAAAAACAGAAAATTATTTTTTAAGAGTTACATTCTTACAAATCAGTATGAAATTGAATTGCATGATCATATTCATATTTGCAAAGAGTTTATATAGGTCTAAAAATAAAATGTACACTGAGGCAACTCAAGCAAGACAGTTAAACAAATGCACAGCAATTCTTACCAACATCAATAGGTTTAAGTATTTCCCAAATCACATAAGTTTCATTTGAAGCCATAATAGTTAGCAGTAGCATGTGATCATGCAGACAAACTCTCACTCCAAGCCCACAGGAACTGTTCACTGTGATACTCAGGGAATATGGCACTTTATTTGTTTGCATGAAGGAATATTTTGTCGTCACTCTTCCTGCCTCTTTCCTCGTATAATTAGCAAGTACTAGGCTTATCTGTCCAGGACAGAAATCCAGAGGAAACGGGCTGTTTCCTCTTCCATCGTTTCCTTTGTTTCAATGGACACAATGGCTTCTTCACCCATGTATATTATAATACACCGACTGGCACCAGACCTTTCTGCACTTTAAATGTTCTTGTGTAGATTTGTTTTGAGACTGAGTGGAGATAAAAAACCGAACAATACCTTTCTGAAGTTTCGATTTGACACAGTTCCCAAAAGAAAATGAAAATGAAATACCTTCAGGCTTATCACTGTACAGTATGTTTCATGAACATAGAACCAAATAATATTTTTACAAAAACCCACTTTAAAGCAATCTAACTAAAAGTATGTATCTCAGAAGAAACAGGGAAAGGGTATGAATTCCCAGCTAATAAAAACCTCTTGGTGTGGCCTACTGGTTCTTGCAAATATTTATGTGAAGGACATTTTTTTTTCCTAAAACAATAGAAGGATATCCATACTCTTTTTATTACAAAAACAGGAATGACCAGCAGATGTCATTATTGACCCATGCAGCCCGTAGATACTGGGTGGTAATTACACAATGAAGAACTTCTATCTATCTATCTATCTATCTATCTATCTATCTATCTATCTATCTATCTATCTATCTATCTATCTATCTATCTATCTATCTATCTATCTATCTATCTATCTATCTATCTATCTATCTATCTATCTATCTATCCGTTCTCTTTCATTGAGTTTTCCCTTCATCACAGATAGATGGCGGTAAATGTCACTTGAAGTAGCACGGCCTTGCAACATTGTTTAAAGGTATCCATAGCAACAAGTGTAACAGTTTCACCATCATCACTTGAGACACGAGAGAGCTGCGGGAAATGAAGCGTCATCTGCTGACAGTAATGCACGCGCTACAGATTGACAACTGTACAAACAAACTAAAATATAGTCTGATAAATCGGTGCTGCTTTTCTTTGAAATTTCCGCCGTGTAATTACGGTTAATTACTGTTTGCATGCTTTTGACTGCAGATGTATTTTAACATGCATACATTTGACTGATTAATACACGTGCAATTATATCATGCATTTCATGTGCAATGCACAATGAAGATGAAATGTTATCCCTGGTGGGCAAAGGCTTCTTTAATTAAGGATGCGCTCTTATAACTCAGGTTCCATATAATAGCAATCAGTCAGTAAATCCATATATTATGATTATTACACATGGAAAGAAAATGCTAATAATAAATAAATAATAGCAATTTAAGTGACGTAGAAGGGGCCTGGTGTGTGTGCAAACATGCATGTTCAACATGACTACAGTGTGCATACAAAACTTTAAATAGTGCTGATTTTGTTTGTGCTTAATCAACAAATCCACCTTTAAAGGGATAGTTCACCCAAAAATGGAAATTCTGTTACCATTTATTCACCCTCATGTCTTAATGACTTTATAATTTCTTCTATATTTAAGCTATTAAAAATAGGTGTTGGTAATAGAAATAAAGCTGACATAACATTACACATATTAGCTAACTGAAATGAGTTTAAGTTTAGGCAACAGAACTAAAATTACTACAGTTGATTTGGTTTGTGCAAACATATTGATTTAAACCTGTTATTTTATATATGTTTCCTCATCTAAATATGTTTTTACAGTTTGAGTTTGTTCTGCCTGACACCCATGCTGTTACTTTTCCTTCTCGGTTCACTGACTGTAGATAGAAGAGGACTTCTGATTGGTCGATTACTTGGGTGAGCATCTACTGTGTATGAAACCTGCTTTTCTATTGGGCCACATCGAGCTCCAGGAGTTCCTGCATCAGAGAGCATGAGTGAGAGAAAGAGAGCGAGAGAGAGGCAGCAAGAGGAAGAGAGAGTTGTAGGAGGGGCAGATGGGGATGCCCTTTAGTGCAATATCTGCATTCTGCTGTGCTGACTGCATGAGTGATCCGGTGTCAGAGGAGCACAGGACTGTAGAGAGGGACCATGGCTTCCCTCAGCCCTTTCGGACGGTCCAGCAAGGACATTATGAATGTGATGCAGAGGCTGCAAGGTAGGTGATGCTGTCTTTCTGTTCTTTACCTCCCACAACCGTCCTCTGGCTCTTTGGGTCAGGAAGAATTTAGCTGATTCAGTGCCTTCACACCAAGAGTTTGCCGGATGCCTCTTGTTGCACAAATGCACCACAAGACACATACCCACTTCAGAAATCAATATTGATGCTTTACATAATGCCTGTGTGTGTCTGTCCATTTATCTCTAAACTAATGTCGACATCATATGCAACTCATGTTGCTCTTATGCCAGTGTTGCAAACATAGAAATGTCCGAGGGAATCATGTACTTTCATTACGATAGCTTGCGGACACATTGGTTTAACAGCTGATGGCTTGAATTGACTGGCTTTGTGCTTGAGGAAACGCTGTTTTTCTCTAACCAGAAATAGAGGATCTATCTGTGTCGTGTTGCTTTCTGCACATTTCTTTGGACCTAATTTTGTCAGCTTGGTGCTGAACTAAATTGGTCATTTAGTTGAGTGAAAGTGACATGACAGACAGCCAAGTATGGTGACCCATACTCAGAATTTGTGCTCTGGATTTAACCCTTCCAAAGTGCACACACACACAGCAGTGAGGGCACACAAGGGCACCTCAGTCATGGTATTGCCGGCCCGAGACTCAAACCCACAACCATTAGGCCACAAGTTGCCCTGGACCTATTTCTGTAAAATAGCACAGAAGCCATGTAATCCAACTACAAAGAGCTGTATTGTTAAGTTGCTCTAGTAATGGCTGTTGCTTTTTCACAAAGAAAAATGATGAAAGAATCTTTGGAGATTAGATTTGCTTTTAAAATAGTTTAGCCTGTGAAGGTCATCATTGTTTTTGTTTTTTTTTAAAGGAAGTTGTCCTTGACAAAGGCCCATTTCTAAGACTTGTGTTGCCATGTATTGAATACTTTTGTTTGACCTTTTTGCTCAGATGATTTTTACTTTGTTTATGTTTTAGTTAACGTCATATCAAACGGTGGATGTGTTAAGACACAATGCTGCTGATATGGTGCTTCCCAACATTATGGGTCATGTTTTTAAGGTGGCAGGAATGGTTTAAATGTTTTGAGGGAAAATATAAAACCACCCAAAAGAAAAACACAGAAATGATGATTGCCCTTCTGGGAGTGAGAGATGACGTTATGATGCAGGGCTCATGCTGATCGCAAAATATTTCCATAATCCACCTGTTTTTCTGTCCAGCTTCAATATTATCCATCATACTTAAAGGGACAGTTTACCCAAAAATGATTTATCGTTTATTCACCCTCATGTCTGTATAATTAATGGAAATAAAGCTGAAATAACATATAATACATATAAAACATTTCGTCTTAAAAATAAATAAATAAATTAGAAATGTTGCTTCGGCAACTAACTGAAATAAAGTTAAATTATGGTACTAAGATGACCAAAACTGAAATAAAAATAATTTTAATTTAATTTAAAACTTACAAAAGCAAAGAGATATTACACATAAAAGCTAATTGTAAATATTATAAATTACTATAATACTAGGTTTTGGATGTCCATATGACACAAGACATTGTAATAAAGCACCCAGACCGACCGATATGCTTGATGCCCATCATATTGTTCAGTGTTTTTGTGTCAGAGTTGGACAGGGACTATATACGTAGTAGGTGTGTATGGGGACAGGTAGAACCTGACACCTCTTTGGAAGATGTCCTGTCCTTGGAAGATGGAACAGATCAATATTTGGACTCCCTGGCATCGTGTGTCCATTCTTATTGACTGATGGCTGTTACTTGGCAGTGGATGAGGCACATCTATAAAAACTGGTCACAAATGAGCTGTATTTATTCTTTCATCTCATTCATCTGTCCCTTTACATAGATTTAAAAAATGGTTTGATGGCAACCCGTTGGTCGAGCACAGTGAGAGATCTTTCAGAGTGTTTATCCGAGATGTTTCTCTGTGGGCTTTCATGGAAGAGTAATAACAGCATCAGGCTGGTTACATTTTCTGCTCTCTAATTGATTTAAGAATGATTTTAGAGCAGGAATGTATAGAAAGAGCAATAATAAAAGCTTACTTTTAAAATTAATAACCAGGTCTTGTCCAGGCATGCTGGGTAACACAATAATATACATAAGCAAGCAGGTGACTAGCTCTGACAAGTGATTACTATTCAATTTGTTCAAAAAAAAAAAATATATATATATTTTTTTTTTATGTAATTGAATTCATTTGAAACTCATCTTTTCTTTGATATGATATTTTGACTGAAAATGTAGGATTGGATTGCATGATAAACAGTGTCTGTATATACGGCAGGTGTTTGTGGAGGAGGGCTTGAAAAACAAGATTTTCTATTTTAAAAGAACATGCACTGATAAACAATGTGTAATGAGGCTAGGAAGTAACATAGTAATGGAGGATTCGTATTCACTGTAGCCTACAAAAACTCACAGTATTGTCCTTAAAAACTCATGAAAAGCAATCTTTATAAATAGTTAAAGGAGTTTAAGAATAAAAGTGAGTGGCATATGCACCCATTCAAATGCATTTCCTATGTAACCTGTAGAGGACATTGTGCTACTTACTTGCAGAGAATTCATGTTTATTTCTGATCACCATGGCAATGCCCACATGCTCATGTAGTCTTCAAGATGAAACAAGAAGCATTAAGCTACATAGAGGAACTTAGCATTCAAACACATCAGGAAGGAAATTACATATCCGTGATAACTTGCACTTCTGTTTTTACCGCCAAAAATTTCAAGTTGTTCATGCATTTTCAGCTTTAGTGTTGGTAATCTGTTTAATTAGTTGAAACAGTACCCAACTAACCCAGCAACACATACAACAACAAATTAGCAGTTGAATAACAACACCCTAGAAATCATCCAGAACTCCCTAGTAAAGAAGCAGTACATTTTACACCAGCAAACATCGCTCACATTTAATGTAAATAGGATTTATGGTGCATGTTGAGTTTCTGAGGTGCAGTTTGGTTTAGTTTGAACATATTATATGTAAGGTGTGTTCATGCATGTGGTCAAATGTGTTATGCATTGAAGGCATGTCAGAAAAGGCGTGTGCTAGATACCAAGGCACATTAACAGCGAATAAGGAGACATGTGGTTTATGCGACAGGTCTGTGGTTACTGTTTTCAGAATCATTTCTTTAGGTTTCCTCCTCCTTTGTGACTGGCGCATGCCTGTTCACAGTCTGTGGTAAAACCGTTTGCCATCTTCCTTTCATTGGCACGAATGATTTTTAAACAGCAGCCATTTCCTTTAGACACATGTCTGATGAAAAACAGTTGGTATTATATCAGGAACTGTAACAGGAAGTGTTAATTGATCTATTAGAGCTAACTAATGAGTTCTGTTTGCATCATTGATCATTGTTTATCACTGTAAAGCTTCTTTCAAATTATCTGTATTGTATTAAGCGATATATATAAATACATTTGATTTGACTATTATCAATATGTTGATCAAATTAGCTTGAATCAGGATGCAGGCCATAGTCACAGAATGTTTTTAAAATGACACTAGATGGCAGTACTTCAATGTTTATTTTTTCACTTGTTCTGCCTAATAAACAAAATCAGTTTTTGTATTTCTCCCCTGAAACTACAAGAGTGGTTTGTGTCTGTCTGTCTATCAGTCTGTCTGTCTGTCTGTATCTATGTCTGTCTGTCTGTCTGTCTGTCTGTCTGTATCTATGTCTGTCTGTCTGTCTGTATCTATGTCTGTCTGTCTGTCTGTCTGTATCTATGTCTGTCTGTCTGTCTGTCTGTATCTATGTCTGTCTGTCTGTTTGTCTGTATCTATGTCTGTCTGTCTGTCTGTATCTATGTATGTCTGTCTGTATCTATGTCTGTCTGTCTGTCTGTATCTATGTATGTCTGTCTGTATCTATGTCTGTCTGTCTGTCTGTCTGTATCTATGAATGTCTGTCTGTCTGTCTGTCTATCTGTCTGTATCTATGTATGTCTGTCTGTATCTATGTCTGTCTGTCTGTCTGTCTGTCTGTCTGTATCTATGTCTGTCTGTCTGTCTGTCTATCTGTATCTATGTCTAGCTGTATCTATGTCTAGCTGTGTCTATGTCTATCTCTTTCTCTATGTCTATCTCTATCTCTATCTCTATCTCTATCTCTATCTATAATAAATACATTGGCTTTTCTTACCATATTCTAATCCACACAATGTCAGGTCTTTTTAAGCTGTTTTAAAGATCTCTGAGCTTTAACCCTGTTTACTGATAAAAAACAAATCGTGACTCATTAGATGAGCATGTGATGGGAGTAGCACTTATTTCACTGATTACATTAACTTCTGGGACGGAAACAGTTTAAGGTACATTCCTCCATCTTTAACACAAAAGGCTTTTTAAGATAAATACCGGAACTATGCCACAGTGAGTGAGCGGTGAGAGAAGTGGATTTGTGAAAGAACAGTTATATTTTGTAAATGCACTTATATTTCAACACACCAAAACATGAGATTGAATTAAGTAGTTTAATAAAGCATGTTTTATTAAACAAGACGACACAAATCCATGCATGCCTGGAAGATCAAGACTTAACTCTGGGCATGTCCATTTCTGGTTATAAGATGGTCTAATAATTATTGTACAACTAAATATAATATCAGGATGCATATAAATATGTGGTGTGGTGGATTGGGTTTGTTTGGAGCTCATTCTGTGGGTGATGGTCAGGAATAATAGAGTCACTGACTGCACAATAGCAGGTGGCAGATGCACTGGCTGTGACAGAAATGATTCAATACTTTAAATGTAGTTGGTTCCCAGTTGCCTTATAAACATTTGCAAGTAATGCATGTTATTCAGTATAATTAAATTCATGACAAAATTTTTTTTTGCAATGGACGCGCACAAAATTAAAAACACTTTAAATGATTTCTGAGTGAAACAGAATATTAAATGTAAAACAGCTTGATTTGACTTATACACTTTTGATGTGCTGCCATTCAAAAAAGTGCAACAAGGCTGCATTAAATAGATTAAATAGTAATGGTGATAAAATAAAAAAATAAAAAGTTTTACAATGTAAAATAACTGTTTTGTATTTAAATATATTATAAAATGTAATTTTTTCCTGTGATGCACAGCTGAATTTTTAGCATCCTTACTCCAGTCTTTCAGTTTCACATGATCTTCAGAAATCATTCTTATATGCCTAATTTGTTGCTAAAGATTATTATCTTATTAGATCTTATTATCAGTGTTGAAAACAGTTGTGCCGCTTAATTAATGCTGTAAGATAAATGCAATTACAAAGTTTAATACTAACTGTAAGTCGTTTGTTCAAATAACTAATATTAAGCAATAATAATAGCGATTCTTGCCTCATCTAACACCCATGATAATGTTTAATAAATTAATAGCACACAATAATGCCATAAATATGTATTAAAATATCTGTGAAGACAAAAATGGTCACTTTCTGTTTGCTTTCTTTCTTACTTAGACATGCAAACACATTTAAACCCAGAGTAACTTTGTCGCGTCATAAGTCCTTTGTTGAGTAGCATTCTGGACTGCAATGAATCTGATTATTTGTTAAGCCATTCCTGCATTAGGGTGTCTGCGGTGCTTGTAGTGGAGGCCCGGTGGAGTTCAAGCTGTGTAGCACGAGTATTGACCCCCACCCTCCCATATAAATCAGGATAGCACCAGCTGCCTGATGACATCATAGCCCCCTGCGTGCCGATTGGCCGATCAGTGCCATAGCTGGATTGTATTGCTGCAGCTGTGGGATGCTATTAGAACTAGAACAGCCCTGAAAACAGCATCCACACCAGCATGACGCCCCCAGCTCCACCAACAACAGGAAGTCGCCTGGATCCTAAAAACTGCCCTCGATTAGCAGCCTATCCACAGTGAAGGAGAGAGAGAGAGACAACAGGAGGAGGAGGAGGAGGTTTCATCCTCCAGTGCTCAGTTGCGCTGTGTTTTCACACGGAAAGCTCCTCCGCCTGCTCTGTTCTGCTTCCCAGAGGAAATAAAGGATAGTTTTCCTCCCTGGAAAATACATGTGCACTTTCACACATGAAGGATAGAAAGAAACGGAGAGAATGCAGGGCGCACAATGGCCCACTTTAAGGACGTAGCTATGAAAAAGACCACATCTCTGAATCTGGTGACGGGATTCTTTCAGTATCTCCGTGGTAAGTGGGACATCAACATCTCCTCTCTTCTGACAGCGTGGGAGCCACTAGCTCAGCTTTACCTGTAGTCTGTGCTCCACTGAATGTAGGTGAAACAGATGCATGATCCAGATATGCAGTGATGTGTCTCTGGGTCATACGGCTCACTAGACATTATTGGCCAGCTGAGGTCTTCCTCGTCTTCCTCCTCAGGAGAGGTAATCACTGTGTTGGCACGGGTCACGGCTGAACACGAGTGCTGATGCGAACCTCTTTACAGTTGCGCATGTTGGATTATGACGGCTGTGGTGTGCTTAAGGCTGCACCGGAATGCCATGTGAGCTGCAGTACATGGATGCTTCCTATACATGCCCTGTGCATTGCATTAGAACCTGCATGCAAACATAGGATGCTGTCTGTTGTGAATATTACTATCACGCATAAATATGTCTGGTGGGTGTTTGTTGGTGACCTGAATGACCTTATCTATGTCTAAAAATGCTCTGCAAGATTTGTATATTGTGTGAACAGATGTCACAAACTTTCATTACTGCTGTTTGTGAAGTCAAGCATCATTAGTACTTTTGCTCATACTTGGGGTTGATGATTTGGAAAGTATTAAGGAGTTACCGTATTAAACTTTTGCAAACAATTAAAAAAATCGGAAAAAATATATTATAGAAACTTGGGGTGGACACCACCTAGCAACACCCACTACACCCTAGGAACAACTCAGAACATCCTTAAAACTATGTAGCAACCACCCAGCACATATTAGCAACCACTTTAGAACTTCTTTATGGCTACATAGCAGCGGCCTGGCCTTGCATGCAGAATATTTTGCAAATCAATAGTAGCAGTATTTCATCTGCTCAAAACGTGCTAGCAATGCAAATCCATAGAAACAGCCTGTTAGCAACTCAGAACATACTAGCAGCCAAATAGCAATGCTCAGCAACACTCATATACTGTATGTCCTTGAGAGCTTGTGGATTGCACATACATAGACATTCTGAGCATATCCGTGTGTTTTGTTATAGATCTGCATTTATGTTGTTTATGCTGAGAGTATATATGTAATAATGGGAATATTGGCACATGTTTCTGATATGATGTCGATGTTTTTGCTCATGCCACGTGTGGACTCTCAGCTCTCCTGTGCTGGTGAATATCTCCTCTCTCAGTAATGAAAATGTACAGTATTCAGTAGTAAATCCTCTTGCATTTATTTCTCACAAATATGAAAAATAACCAGGTGAGCCAAGATGACTGTGAGCAGAATGAAGAAGACAGGAAAACATAATATCTCACTGGATATTGAAATGTAAAACATATCTGCTCATTTATGCGATTATTTTGCTTCTCTCTTTTGCAGATGAACAGGAGGCAGTGCAGAAAAGAACTTTCACAAAGTGGATTAATTCACACTTGGCCAAGGTAAGATGTTTTGCTGTTTTTTTTTTAGCTTGTAGTATTATTTACGCTGATTACAAAACAACAACAGTGACCCAATACACTACTGGGACACTAAAAAAATGCTTGATTGTTAATGCATTATACAGCAAATATAAAGTGTCTTATGTGCTGGAAAAACTTTTGCATTTATTTTTCTGAGCAGTTTTTTGCTATGAGTTTTAATAAACTGGTGTGGCAATGATTTTTAGTAGATCTGTGAAGTTTTTCTCAAATTGAAAACCACAATCTTTATTTTGAACAGTAGCTTTTTTATTTTATTTACACAATCTTTATTTTTGTTCCTGTTGTTTTAAGAATTAATACTGTTTTTCAGTAAGGAAACATTAAATTGATAAAAACAAAAATTGTTTTGTTGTGAGCTGAAGACTGGAGTAATGGCTGGTAAAAATTCAGCTTTGTCATCAATGTAATAAATTATTAAAATAGAAAACAGTTATTTGAAATTGTAATAATATTTCACAATATTACTATTTTTACTGTATTTGTGATCAACAAAAAGCAGCTTTGGTTAAATGTTTTTCAAAATACCTAACAAATCTTTCAGAATCCAAACTTTGAACTGTTATGTACTATACAAGTTAATCATGTAAAACCTAGCAAACTTGTTTTTGTGTAAATTGTACATGTTTTGTCTTTCTTTAAACCTAAATGACACTTGCTTTTTAAAGCAGTGACATTTAAGTACTAACTACAGTATATAGTATATAATGCTGTTGGAATTACACCAGTGTCTCAAGCAGTGATGGCTGTGTTACTGTCTTCCTGTCTTTCTGACCCATCATCCATGAACAGTGAATGGTTCTTGAGATTTGCTTTGTAGCCTCATATCATAATAACTCTAAAGGGCAAATATCTGTGTAAACGAGTAAAGCTCAGATGATTAAAGGCTGATCGTTGTGCAGGACAGTAAACAGTGAATGAGGGGGCGTAATGCTATAATACTCTAATAAAAAGCGTGCTTGTGCTGTGTGCTTGGAAAATGAATGCTGTGTTGTGATGGACAAGATGAGTGGGTGATCTTGTTTTAGCAGGCTGAGCATGAAAAGATCTCTGAAAATGTGCACTGAATTTCTGAAATGAAGTTGTGATCTGTGAGATATATGGAAGCCAAACATGCTTTGGTAAATTCTAATTATGGCAAAAAAGTAATGACATAAATAGGAAATAATAAAGTTGAAACTGACATGAAAAAAGTTATGATGTAAAGCTGACTTTTTTGCCATAATTAAGTTGAAATTGACATAAAAACATAATTTTAGCAAAAAAGCAATATGACATTAAAAATTGTGATGTATTTAGGATGTACTTATGCCTTCGGAAAGGTTGAGAATGAATGTTTTATAGTATAGTATAGTATAAATCTAATTTGACCTTTCCACAAGTAATCGTTTAATCTCGTAATTGTAACTTTTTATTTCACAATTAGGACTTTTTATCTCATAACTGTAACTTTTATGTCATAATTTTAATTTATGAAAAAAGTCATACTATAAAAATACTTATTGGAATATAATTATATCTTAGGGAAGGTTGATCAATTTGAAGTTTAGTTTGACATTTCTACAAAATTAGAAATGTTATGTCACAATTATGAATTTATATTCCATAATTCAAACGTTTTATCTCATAGTTATGATATACCAAAACATGTTTTCTTATGTGGCTTTCAAATAAGTCTTTTCATATATATTTACTGTATGTATATGTCTGTGTATGCATGTACGTGCAGTGTATGTGAAGGATTTTTTAAATTACCTGTCTGCTTTTGAATCTGGAGAATCTGCAGTGACACTAGAACTTCCTCTAAGTCATGTCTTAATGTTAATATGTAGCAGCAGGGGACAGATTTTTACAGTATGTCTGACAGGTGAAAGCACTTTAACTCGACTGAGACTTTCTTAAGTTATGTGGAAATAAAAACTGAATCTGTGTATGGAGACCAGGGTAATTCTGTCAGGATCCTGCCCTGACAGTCCTGTCCATATTGTCTCTGTTCCATGTTTCTTTTTTTATTTTGTGTCTAAGCACATGGTTCTGTCTTCGTTCGTGTCTGCCACGTGCTCCTCTTGTCCCACCTCCTTGTTACTTCTGGTCACGCCCCCTTGTTTAGCCCTTGTCTGCTTGATTGTTTTCACCTGATCCTCATGTGTACTGCTCTATATACTGGGTTCTCTTTCCTTGTGTCTCTGCTGGTTTGTTTTTGTTGTTTACTTGTCTCTTGGCCCAGAATTTATCCCTTTGAGCTTGATCATCGTTTTTGATCTCTTATCTATTTACTTATATCCTTTTTGGTCTTTAGTTTTGTCTAGTTTAAAAGAAAGGAAAAAAGTTTTTGGCAGACACGAACAAAGACAGAACCATGTGCTTAGACACAAACAAAGAAACATGGAACGGAGAAAATATAGACAGGACTGTCAGGGCAGGACCCTGACAAATTCTGGGAAGATTTGGACACTTTAGGTATGTGCAGATGGCCGTCGAGAGGGACTGGAACAATTCTCAGTGGGAAGAAACATGTTTCGCTCCTGAGGTCTTTGAAGTGTGTGTCCACTGATTTCAGATGCTGTGATTAAGAGTCAAGTTAGGATATAATTATATCATTTTATCATATCTACAAATAACCATTTATCAATAATCAGTTGTTTTCTATAAAGAAAATCAGAATACATTTTTATAATAGTCCCCCATACTTTCTCTAAGACATCAAAACACAAAATTACACCAATAAAGTTGATCTGCTACTCCGCAGTATTATGTATTACTGACTCCTTTAATTGTGACACATTTTTCCTTTACAGCCGATTGGAACCTGGGTTTTGTAAAAACCTCAGTACCTTTTAGTTTGTATCTACTTTTCCTCTTGGTGAATCTGTTTGGCTAATTGTTCAGTAAACTTTCCAGATGAGCTTTATACATTGTGTTTAGAAGGTTATACTCTACCAATATTACATCAATCTAAAGTGAAAAATATGAATATACATAAAAAAGACATAGAGTAGCGTTTTTTCTTAACCAAAAATGTGAAGAAGCACAGTTTTTGGGACCGGCCAAAAAGACACCGTCTTGAAGTGGAAAGAGAAAGCAATTGAAAATTGAAGGAAGTCACTATACTTTTGTTGATGTGTTAGCACATTCCATAGGCGTAATTTGTGTGGGGGATGGGTGGGACATGTCCTCACCACCTGTTTTTTCTAGAGTTGCTTTTTTGATTATTGGTATATAGAAAAAATAATAATAACCTATTTTGGTTATATTTACTATTAATTGCAGGTCTCTGGACTGCGACTGGCTAAATTGTGAGCGGTCACACTGGCGCGACCACCGTGTTGTTCAACGCATTAAAGCTGCCATTTCTGTTGCATATGAGAAACATCAAATGGGAACTTGTTTGAGTGGGTTGAATGTTAACCATTTTCATTTCCAATATAGACCAACTGTAACGATGATAAAATCGTCAAAAAAAAAAAAAAAAAAACTTTCCTCGTGCAACCACTTGAGAAAGTTAGTTGCAAAAGAGCATCCAGTGGGAGGAATGAGACTGGAGCCCTGAATTGCCCCGCTCCCCCTGCCACTGATGATCTAGCACCCCCTCAGCACCTGCGTTCAAAATTCTCTGGCACCGCCCTTGGTACTGTACATCGAGCCAAAATTAAGCTTTTCCAACTCTAAAGGAAAAAATCCAGTCCCCAAGGAAATTAGGTTATTAAATAAAAAAGTAGCAAAAGGAGTTGTGAGGTGTCCCCACAACTTTTCAAAGCAAAGTTACTGTACGCCACTGGCACATAGTAAAGGATGACATCAGCTATTCATTGTTAAAGTCACCTGGTTTTGTACAATGACCCACATGCATAGCATGGTTCTGAAGTAGAGCTGTAGTGAGATGTTGTGAGTGTTTTTGCTCCTCCCTCTCTCCTCATTATGCGTGATTAGTTGCTTTTGTGACTGGGCATTTTACAGCTCACAAAGAGAGGATAATCTGACACAAATGGTGGGTTTAAGTATTCCAGTCAGCACAGATTGCACTGAGGGGCCTTTGTTCCACACAATCTGCTGCAAAACACGACTATGAATGTTTGAAGATTCTGAGTAATGTTTGCAGCCAGTGGGTCCACTGCAGTCCATATAGACAGCACACGCTCACTGCATACTAACTGAGCTGCAGAATATGTTATGTAATGCTTCATGAGTCTGCAGATGCCTGCTGTTCTTCCAGATTTCGTCGCTGTCTGTTTGTGCGCTGGTTGGCCTGTCTGTCTCACTCTATTTTTGGTTTGTTTTATTGAACAAAATAAATCTTGATTTACATTTCTTGGTTCCTTTATTATTTATATTTTCTCAATAGTCAGCATGACCAAAGCAAATGTGTTTGCACATGATGATCTGTTTTGGTTTGACCTCTGGTAGATCTGTTATCTTTTCCTATTGTGTCAATTTCCTTTAAAATTTTAAAGCACATTTGCTTTTTTTTTGTGATGTTTGTACAGAAGCAGCTGAACTGAGATTTTAAAGATAAACCCAGTTATATCATTATAAATAATATGATATAATATTTCAGTGTATTTCAAAATGCTATTTATTCCTGTGATGTACAGCTAAATTTTCAGCCTCATTACTCCAGTCTTCAGTGACACAGAAATCATTCTAATATGCTGATTTGAACAACCATTTGTCATTATCATTAAAACAATTGTGCCGCTTAATATTTTTGCAGAAATATGTATTATACGATAAATAGAAAGTTCAAACAATGTAGAAATAATTTGTACATAATAAATGTCTTTTTTTCCAGTTTAATACCTTCCTGTTGAATAAAAGTAATAAGTAACATTTTACTAACATCAAACTGAACGATCCACATATTCATATAAAAAAGCATTTACATTTCCCTGTGAATATTCCACTGCTTCAACATGAAAAATAGATTTGCATTTAGTTTATTTTTGTTCGAGTTTCATCTGCCTACACGAATTGCATTTCCAGTCTTTCTGTGATCGCAAGTTTGAATGCTGTTATTCAGAGTAGAAGCATGAAAAAAGCAGAAGCATGCAACACATTTATAAGAGTTTATTAAGTTCCCAGTTTATTTGATCCTCTTCTTTTTGTCCTTTTCCAGCACAAACCTCCTTTTGAAATCAGCGACCTCTTTGAGGACATCAAGGATGGGGTGAAACTGCTGGCTCTGTTAGAAGTGCTGTCTGGACAGAGATTAGTAAGTGTTTCTGCGATTATCACTGTGTGAAGCCTCTGCATTGAGCACAGCAGCAGCTGCAGTGCATCTTCAGTCTGTTTAATGCCAAGATGATAGGTCCTGCTTCCTTCAATAAACATTTAGTATTTCCCTGCAGCCATGCGAACAGGGCCGCCAACTCAGAAGGATCCACTGGGTGTCCAACATAGGCACAGCTCTTAAGTTCCTGGAGGGAAGGAAGGTAGGTGACTGTCTCACTGAACTGCTCATCTGTCTTAATAATCACTGATATTCTGTATAACACTCCCAGCTAGGTCATTCCTCTTTTGCAGCACCTTTTAAAGTCTAGCTTTAAAAAATAAATATACTTGTGCTATAATTTAAAGAAGTATTTCTAGAACAGGATATACCAGACTATGCTCTGGTAAACATCAGGGAAGGACAAGAAATGAACAGGATAGAAATTAAAGCTAAAGTTAGTCTTTGACAGATAGTTTACATGAACTTTCAAATTAACTTAATATTTTTCCATCTTTTGATATATGAAACTGATTTGTGTAAATTGACCAATTATGTCTGCAGCAAACCAATAGCACAAAGATCACAGAATCCATTAAATCCATCGATTATACTCTTGTTTTCCGACCAAACATGATGCTGCTTCCACAAAATAGGGATTTTTTAAACAAGACATGATATGGAAGAAAAAGATAAATTGACTGTCAGTTACAATAATGTATTATTTTTATATATTTAATATATATTTTATTTAAAAAGTTACATTTTAAACTTGTTTTATTATTTTTTTAATTATTTAATTATTTATTATTTATTTATATTTAAGATTTGTTTATCCTTAACGAAGGTGCATTTATTTGATAAAAATACTGAAGTAATATGTGAAATATTATTATAATTTAAAAAAAACTGTATTCAATTTTAATCTATTGTAAAATATATATTGTACTGCAATTTATTCCTTTGATGCAGAGCAGAATTCCTCCAGTCATCTTCAGAGATCATTCTTATATACTGATATGATGCTCAAGAAACATTTCTGATTATCAGTGTTGAAAATTGTTGTGCTGCTTAATATTTGTGTGGAAACCAAGATAAATATTTTTTTTTCTGGATTCTTTGATGAATAGAAAGTTCAAAAAAACAGCATTTATTTGAAAAAATACATTTCTTAACTGGATCAATTGAATGCATACTTGCTAAGTAAAAGTATAAAAAATATCTGACTGTATAGTAGGAATGATCGAGGCATATCTGCAGTCCTATCTGATCATTGAATATGTTGTATGTCCCATTCCAGCGTCTGTCATCAAACT
The DNA here is from genome assembly GCF_023724105.1 of Carassius gibelio. NCBI lineage: Eukaryota > Metazoa > Chordata > Actinopteri > Cypriniformes > Cyprinidae > Carassius > Carassius gibelio. The sequence goes on from NC_068387.1 coordinate 24,288,081, forward strand.
GCATCTCTAACTCTGTCCTTACCATGTCTTGTCTTTGTGTACCGAGGGTCTCTGGTCAGTACTTCTCCTAGTCACAGTTCTCACAAACATCTGCGTTTGATGATGCATACCATAAGCAGCGAGCAACTCCATGATTTACTGTTCTCTGCTGTAGCTGCTACTGGCTGAAAGAGCTGCAATCATTTTTAGAAAGCTTGTTTCTCTAAAGCATCTCTTTTGATGTACATGACTGGTTGACCATGCATTTTATTTTTCCTCTTCACTCACATGTTCCTCAAATACTCGTGCATTTATATTTGCTTATTCCCAAAGAAGTGAATATGTCTGGCTACTTTAAAGTCGACATGAAATCAAAATGGACCCTGTTTACTTTCTTTAAGCACGTCCCTGGTGTTATTCTGCATGATTCATCAGCAGATAGTGCTGGTTTAGACTGGCCTGTTCGCACTGACCTGTAGATAATATGTGTGTTACATTGATATTTTCAAATGATTTAGCCATTTAGGACTTTCTAACATGCAAAATATTTATTTTCCAGATCAAACTAGTCAATATCAACGCCACTGACATTGCTGATGGACGCCCGTCCATTGTCTTGGGGCTGACATGGACCATTATCCTCTATTTTCAGGTAATGTTTGCCAGTTATGGTGGTAGGATCTGGAACATTGCCATATGTCTGTGTTTACCTGAGTTTTAAGGGTCTACCTTCACAAACGTTTGCAGATTGAGGAGTTGACCAGTAATCTTCCAGCCCTTCAGGCTTTATCCAGCAGTGCGTCTTCGGTGGACAGCATGGCCGGCTCGGAGACGGGAAGCCCACCTGTGAAACGCAAAGTGATGACCAAGTTTCAGGGGAGCGCCAAAAAAGCCCTGCTCAGATGGGTCCAAAGCACAGCGACCAAGTATGTCAACCAAGTATTATATCAACTGAAGGAGAATGTTTGAGATAAATACGATATCTTTTGATGGTTTAAATGGATCATTTGAAATTAATGTTGAATTGTGTATAAAAAAGGCCCCTAAGAGTCATTATTTAATCTCTCAAGGAGTCTTGGGATTGAAGTTAAAGACTTCGGTCCGAGTTGGCGCAGCGGTGTGGCCTTCCATTCTGTAATTCATGCCATTCGGCCAGATCTCGTGGACATGGACATCGTGAGACAAAGGAGTAATCGTGAGAACTTGGAAGAGGCCTTCAGTGTGGCAGAAAATGAACTGGGAATACCACGTTTACTAGATCCTGAAGGTACTGATGTGACTTATTTTACTCCAAAATCTCTCCAGTTTCTTTTGGGATGAACAGCTTACAACTTACAATGTCAACTTACAAAACATCACTGTGGTATTACCATGTTTTTTTGATAATGGATCTATGGGAATACCTTTTAAGTCATGTAAAATGGTAATATAATGCCATTCTTTTAAATCATCTTGGATACCATGGTATTTTAATGTAGGACTCATTCAGTACAATTATGTATAGAGGGTTATTTAACTAAAACTAAAACCATAAAAACTTGTTATTTGAAGTAAAAAATTAACCAAAAATAAAATAATATATAAATAAAATAGATTATTTCATTTTTTATTTCATATGGTTGCCAATTCAACATTTCTTATTTTCATTTATTTGATGTACTAAAATAAGTAAAACTAAAACTGAAAAAAAAAACATGTAGCTATTAGTGCTGTGCGATTTATTGAAATCGAAATAAAATCGCGATTTGAGTGTGCGTGATTTCTAAATCGCTTTATAGCACGATTTTCTGCAGCCCCGACCTCCCACAGTATGTTATCTGAACCAATCAGGATGCAGCGCACCTAAGTGGAGCGCGAGAACAGAGCAGACTGGGCATATGCCTAACTCAGGTTCACACACTCTGTGATACGTAGCCTTTTTTTTTTCGAGACCATGTTAACGGAACAGAACGTTCACACTGCACGCGGTAAAAGACGAGAACAGAAAAGGTTATAAATAGAAAGGTGCGAAAAGATTTTATATCTTGCACATGAGCACAGAGAGAGTTGTGAGTGCACACAAGGAAAGGAAACACGTTTTAAGGCAGAGCACGCGCATCTGGAAATCTGCGTGCGAGCGGATAGATTCGCGCTTGTGCATTATTTTAATGTGCTTTCGCGTTACAATAATGCGTTCTCGTTGCTGCTTCTGAACCGGAGTACGTGTGAACCTTGGGCAATAAATATATTGGGCAAAACATATAACACCTGAGGCACCGCTACAGTGACCGATGCATGGCCAAAAAAAAACAATAAAAACATCCCTGAACACGGGTTTTATTTTATTTTTTTATTATAATTTTTTTGCCATATGTCTAGATTTTGTTTCACATCTTTACTTTGTGATTATTTTGACTTAAGTCTCTTCTAGAGACATGTTACAACTTTTTGATAAAGCTTTCATTGGTTTTCTTTTGGAAATATGTTTCAAATTTATACTGAAGGCATTTATGACTGTAAAACATGTCTGTGTGTGTCAAAATCGTGATTAAAATTGAAATCGCAAAATTGATCAAAAAAATCGTGATAGATCTTTTTGGTCCATATCACACAGCCCTACTAGCTATATTAACATACAGAACAAAATTACTTAAACTTAATTAAAATTAAAGTGGAAATTTTTTAAATAACTGTAATATAATATAATAATAATAGCATAGTATAGTATAGTAGAGTATAGTATTGTATCATATAGTATAGGATAGCGTATGGTATAAGCATCTGATAACATGAGTGTGGCACCAGTACTAATGTTGTGTGGATAATAATGTAGATTGAGTCAATGATCTATTGTGGTTTGAAGAGCCACTCATTGGTTTTGAGTTTGATGTGAATAGACACTGCTTCATTATACTGGGCATGCTCCATTATCAGGCCTCGTTACAGACAGACGCTCTTATAGTTTCTTATGTAGGTCATGCTGCTATTCAAGCATGACATCAGGCCAGATAACAGACTAGCATGACATCATGATGTGATTTTATAGAGGCCCTTTGAAGAGGCTATAAAAAGCCTAATTTGACTCTTCAGGTCAGTGGATCGTCTAATATGACAGTCACCTGATGATGCACAGTAAAACTCAAACTAAAACAGCAGAATGGTTTTGTCTTCATTGCAGATGTGGATGTGGACAAGCCTGATGAGAAATCCATAATGACATACGTAGCTCAGTTCCTGAAGCACTACCCAGATCCCCAGCAGTCCGAGACAGATGGACAGCAAGAGGAGGTACGCTTTAGTGCTTACGCTCATGTATGAGCTAAAAATACACTAGCCGCTTGCTGTTGTTATTTACTGCAGTCACTGCTGTAGAGCTTCTTCATCAGTCACTAACATTACTGTAGTCCATCACAATGTGGAAGGAAGGAATCATTTTCCTTTAGACTCAAACCCATAATGCATTGCTCTGTGTGCTCACTCTGTATCTCTGTCTGTGTCAATCGCCGTGCACTTTCGTAGCTGGTTCGTTCCATTCCTCCATTCGCTCTCTCTATCCCAGCTCTACAGGTAAGAGTTGATTACGTCTCACCAGCATGAGGTTCATTTAGTGAATGGGACATTCTCAAGAAACAATGGCATATGTGCTGGTAAAGTGTAAACCCTATCATAGTAACTTATTAAATCACGTGAACATGCATATGCTTATAATAGAATATAAAATACAATGGATAATTGATCATATAAATACTTGGAATAATTATTAATAAATTGTACAGTATAACTGTGAATAACATTGACAGTGCTCATTCAGAACATGTTTTGAGAAAACCAAATTACATTCAAAATGGTTTGGGGTTAAAAAGATATGTGCAAACATTTCTAAAAAATATTATTTTAAGTTTTAGTCAGAAAGCATCACTGGACACACATTTTTGACAATTAAAAAAAAAACATTTTATTTATTAAAGGCAGATATGTCATAGCATAAGAACAAAAAGTGTATAAAAAAGTGACATTTGCATATGTATCAACATACTTAATATAAACATTTAAAAAATGACATAGTGGAAGCATAATATTTGTATTAAAATATTTAATTCAATTGATTTATTTTTATTCTATATAATTTTATCCTTTTTTAAATTCTCAAAGTAAAACAGAAAATAAACACATGTACAGTACACTGACAGATGAAAAGCAAATATTTCATACTAAAATTAATCTGTTTAATTTGTTGTTTAAATTTACCAAATAAGATCAGTATTTTTTTAATGAAATGAGTAATAAGTTCTGCGGACAGATATAACACACAGATGTCACTGTTTGCTGAGAATGGTCTGTCAATGGTGGATACTCTCTGAGTGTTTCCTCTCTTTCTGGCTTTTATCTTGCTAACGTCTTGACTGTGTTATGTTTGCATCTCTTGATGTGTCTTTGCTCTCCTGGACAGTATGATCCACAAGATATTGAGCTATTGCTTGAGGTATGTGTATAATAACAGCTCTGCATTATGATCTGTACTCTTCTTTGCACTCTCTCCTAGTTTTCATTGTTTCACACTGCTGTGTTACCTTCTGTGGGTTCTTGTTATGAGGGTTTCTTGCTGAATACCTGCTAAGCGAGTGATAAAGCGTTGTTTCTTTCTGTCTGATGTGCACAGCGAGAGGAACGCAAGGTGCTGAGGGAGGTGAAGGTCTGGCTGGATCAGCTAGAGAGAGATTTACTGCATGCACAGGGATCTGAAGAGAGTCTCACCGACAAATATCAGGTGGACACCAGAATTAAACAGGCTGTTTTTGCTACTTCAGTTTGCAATTGAGCTCTGTCATGATTGGCTAAACTCTTGTTTTTGAAAAGAGTTTTGAGTTTGCTATAAGCTCAGATGTATTTATTTCTCCTCTATCCTTCTTCTTTGACTGCAGGCTTTTAAGAGTTACCGTGTGCAGTATGAGATGAGAAAGAAACAGATCGAGTCTCTTTTGCAGCCGGTGCACAAGGACGGAAAACTGTCCGTGGACCAGGCCGTGGTCAAACAGGCCTGGGATCACGTGTCTGTCAGGGTGCGTGCTTTAAAGTGTTTGTTCACTATAACACCATTCGAGGAAATATTGTAGTATCATGCTCTTCTTAGTTTAAAAGTACATAAAAGTACTTTTAACTCTGAACTTTTCCGCTGTGCTTCTCTGGTTGTCATTAGCTGTAATGAAGTGTGAATTAGAGCACTGACCGTGGATACAGGGTTCATTACTGAGGAAAGAGGACAGGCACACAGAGACGGTTTTGTTTAAAGGAACAGAGATGTCCACTGTCCAGACACTTGACAGTTTGAAGAGACCTCACAGACATTGAACAGCTTTCAAAGCAGATCTCTCCTTTTCATATCTGCGATGCTTTTGTGTGTCTTGCGCAGCTCTTAGACTGGCACATCGTTCTGGATAAGTCTTTGCCGGGGCCTCTGGGAGTGATTGGAGCCTGGCTGCATCGTGCTGAACTTTCCATGAGAGAAGACATTCCCATTCAACAGGCCCACGAAGAGACGGCCAACATCATCCACAGGAAACTGGAACAGCACACGGTAGATGCAGGGACTTTTTTCTTTCTTAAGGATCTTGCTCTAATCACTGCGCAGCTAAAATGAAAAACACTGTCTGTGCTTTCTGTGCAGGAGGTTTTGAAGAATTTGGAGGGACACCGACAGACATTTCAACAGATTCACAGAGACCGATCCGTAAACGGCGTCCCGGTTCCTTCAGAGCAGCTTCAGGACATGGCAGAAAGGTTAAATCTGATGACTTTAAGTTTCATTTAACTGTTTAAAGAAAACATGAAACAGCATTTGTTTCAAATTTTTTTTACAAGATTTTCTTTTATAAAACATTTCTGACACATGTTGCATGGTTACGTCCATAGAAAAGAAAGTCTTTTAAGAGATTATTGCATTTTGAAGAAAACAATCTTTTAATGAATCATGCACAATAAGACCAACATTTTTGTGTTAACTTTAATGTTAACTTTATATACAGCAATTATGGAAACTAAAGACTCAAAATCCCATAGTTTACTGCTATATTACTCATATTTAATGTTTGCACAGGTTTAATTTCGTGTCCACATCATCTCACGTCCATCTGATTAAGTTTGAGTTCTGGGAGTTGAAGTACCGTCTCATGGCGTTTCTCATGCTGGCCGAGTCAAAGCTCAAATCCTGGATCATTAAATACGGCCGGCGGGACTCAGTGGAGCTTCTTCTGCAAAATTATATCGTACGTCCTCCAGCGTATTTAATAAACTCTTTTAATCTGCTTTATAAAAATGATTCAGCTGACATATTATGAAACATCTTCCCATTACTGTCCTCTTTTGCACACAGGCGTTCATCGAAGGCCATAAGTTCTTCGAGCAGTATGAAACCACGTTCCAGACTCTGAAACAAGCTGCAGACTCCTACTTGAAATCTGGGGATTCAGGTAAGATACATCGCACTTTCAGCCATTTTTCTTCCGAGGCTGGAGATTCATGAAGCTTTTTAGAGTCATTCCCTGGCAGCGATTCTGAGCTCCAGCAGACAAAATGAGCCTGTTGCTTTGTGATCAGCCTCCTCCTGTCACACGTCCTTGAAACATATACTCTGGAGCAATATTATATCTTAGAGAATTATATTTGACTCACATCTGATGGTCTTCTTTGACGTGATAGTAATCCTAATATAAAGATACTAAATACAAAAAAAAAAGTTTTCTTGCATTGATGCATTTCACCTATCTGGACAAGGCATATATATATATGTGTGTGTGTGTGTGTGTGTGTCGCTGGTGTATATTTGTAGCAATAGCCAAAAATACATTGTATGAGTCAAAATGAATACATTTTTATTTTATCCCAAAAATCATTAGGTTATGAAGACATAAAGATGTTTTATAAATTTCCTAACATACATACATAAATACATCAAAACTTGATACTTTTATTAGTAAGACGCATTGCTAAGAATAAATTTGGACAACTTTTAAGGTGATTTTCTCAATATTTTTTATTTTTTTGCACCCTCAGATTCCAGATTTTCAAATAGTTGTATCTTGGCCAAATATTGTCTCAAAAGAAATTGAGGTTTTAATTCAGCCAGGATGTATTAAACTATTCTAGTATTGAACTTTCTATTAATCTTATGACTGGAGTAATAATGCTGAAAACTCACCATCACAGTAATAAATTACATTTCAAAATTTTAATTTTATTTTACATTTACATTTCATTTTTTGGATTAAATATGTAGGGATAAATGCTAATATAATACAAAAAATGTGAGAAAAAACCTTTCCCCCCAAAATAATTTTGAAACGAATTAAAAGACAATATCATTGCAAAATAGATTTTCTTATTTTGATAATTTTGTAAAATGTCAAGAAACATGACCTGGACATGTAATGGCTGGGCTTTATTAATATGTTTACCTGACTAAATACCATACCATATTGAGTGTAATAGATAATGTGGTTTATCTATTTCATATTCTAGGCAGTAGAATCCCCAAGAGAGGTGAGTTTAGAGGAACCAGAGTACTCTCTAACATAGTGACTGTTTAGATCATGTGGTTGATCTTGATTGACGTGTGTAACATCACAATACACTGATTTAACTTCTACTAACCCTTCCTGTCAGTTCACTTAGGTTGACGGTACACGGGGCAACTTTTTGAGTATCCAGACAGATGTTTGCTATCCATTCCTAATGTGAAACTCCCCAAACGAAATTGCTCAAGAAGATGCCCCGTGTATCCTCAGTAGCTGATACTGTAATCCACAACAGTAGGCACTGTCCTGACTCTAGGGATTGATTTGTGTGCAACTCATAAATCACACTGGGAAATGCATTTGTGTTCGGTGTTAATCATAATGTGATTTGATTTCAGCTGAGGAGGTAGAAGGCGTGAATAAGTTTCTGAGCGATGCGACAGCGCAGTGGAAGAACCTGTCAGTGGAGGTGCGCAGCGTCCGCAGCATGCTGGAGGAAGTGATCTGCAACTGGGAGAAATACAGCAGCACAGTGGCCAGTCTGCAGGCCTGGCTGGAGGACGCCGAGAAGATGCTCAACCAGTCAGAGAGCGACAAACGGGTGCGTGGAAAGAGTGTGTGGCTTTCACATGAAACGCTGTGGATTGAAATCTGTTGTGTATAAAGAGCGTGAATTCTTCTGCAGGAGTTTTTCCGCAATCTTCCACACTGGATTCAGCAGCACATGGACATGAATGATGCTGGAAACTTCCTGATTGAGACGTGCGATGAGACCGTGTCTCGAGAACTGAAACAGCAGTTGCTGCTTCTCAACGGCCGATGGAGAGAGCTGTTTGTCAAAGTCAAACATGTAAGACGCCAAGCATTTCGTTTTTATTTCTCAAGTCAAGGTTTCTTTCACCCAACACATGCATAATTTAGTTTCTCATGACTATTTTCATTTGTTGAAATAATATAATGTAAATATAACATGATGATTTTTTTTTCTTAGTATGCGAGAGCAGATGGAGTGGACAAGCTGAGAAAAGATTATGACGATGGGATTGAAGCTTTAAAAGAATTTATCGACTCGGCTAACGAGAGGATGGACACTCCAGTTCAAGTTTCATTTCTGAACATACGGACACATCTACAAGACATTGAGGTAATCAGAGTTTACATAGCTGGTGCTCCCGGAATACTTGATTCTGATTGGTCGATTGCAGCGTCTACCACTTTAAAGTGATAAAACCTGTAGAATTTGTCATTTTGAGCAGCTGACTGTGTGTTGACCGAGTTATAAATCAGGCTACTGTTCAAAAGTTTGGAGTCGGTTCAGAAAAAAAAAACCCCTTATACAATAAAATTGTGAAATATTATTTTTATTTAAAATAGCCATTCCCTTTTGTAGTATATTTTTAAGTGTAAAATATATTCCTCCAGTCTTCACTGTCACACGATCTTTCAGAAATCATTCTAATATGCTGATTTGCTGCTCAAGAAACATTTTTTATTATTTTCAAAGTTATTTTTCAAGATTCTGTGATGAGTTGAAAATTCAAAAGAGCAGTGTTTATTTGGAATAGAAACCTTTTGTAACACTTTAAATATCTTACTCTCATTTTTAAACAATTTAATGCTTCCAAACGCACTGGCCAGAAACTTGAAAAACATTATGCAGATTATGCAAATGTCATTTTATTTTCTGTAGGACATCAAGCTTAAAGTGCCGTCCATGGAGGCGGCGTACAAGACGGCCACACGTAACGCACAGCAGCTGACCAAAGACCTCACAGAGGAAGAGATCGCTCGGATGCTGGCTACCATGACAAACATCAAGGATGAGATCAGCAAGGTGCCAGGCCTGTATTTTCCCTCATGCACTGCCGCATTAGAGCATTATCACACCATCTCACATTATGATGTCGTCTTATTCAGATCAGAGAAAGAGCTCTGCCTCTGCTGAGGGACTCCCAGACCATGCTGCCGCCGTTAGAGGAAATGGAGAAGCATATCACCGGCTTCTACCAGTCGCTGGAGAAGGCGAGCCGCATCACTTCCTCCCGGGACTCCGAGGCTCCAGGAGACTTCAAGCTGAAGTGTCAGGTGACTAAAGGACTATGGGTTATGTGACAGCAAGCTTTTAGTGTCATGATTCTGCTTGCACATCCTTAAAGACATATTCCCAATTAAAAAATAAATAGCAAGATTTACATTTATAAAATATCTGCAAGTAATATATCATTCGATAAAGTAAAGAAGCAGTTAAAACCAGGGTTATTATACTGTAGTTAACTAAAACCAGAAACAGAAACATTACTGTTAACTAAATTAAAATATTAAAAAAATAT